>NC_044905.1:10099544-10402887 GCF_001633185.2 Quercus lobata | reverse complement strand
ATATTACTGGCCAACGATGAAAAGAGACTCTGAAGAGCTGGTCAAAACATGTCATGCTTGCCAAGTCCTAGGAGATGCAATTCACACTCACCCAAATGTTCTACAGGACATGACGACGCCATGGCCTTTTCATACTTGGGGGCTCGATCTCATAGGGCCCATAAATCCTCCATCCAATGGTTATATATGGATCCTGGCAGCCACGGAGTACTTTACAAAATGGGTAGAGGCCATCCCTTTGAAAAAAGCTATTGGAGCAGCTGTGGCAAATTTTATTCGAAACCACATCATTACAAGGTTCGGGATCCCCAGAAGATTGATCAGCGACAATGGAACCCCATTCATAAACAGAGATATGAAAGGATTAACTGAAGCATACCACATCAAGCATGGAAGGTCTACCCCATACTACCCACAAGGAAACGGCCAAGCTGAAGCCACTAATAGGGTAATATTAAAGATCCTTAAGAAAATGAAACATGAGTATGGAGGAAAATAGAGTGACCATCTGGCAGATGTGCTTTGGGCATGTAGAAGCTCTGTAAAGACAGCCACAGGATTCTCCCCATTCTCCCTGGTTTATGGAACGGAAGCCATCAGCCCTGTGGAGTTAGTCATTCCTACACCAAGGGTAGTTCTAGAGGAAAACCAGGGAGAAAGTGAGGACACAAGCAATGAAAAGAGGCTAGCAGATCTGGAAGGAGTAGAAGAAGAAAGAGAACTGGCTAAGAAAAGAAGCCAGAGATACCAGCAAAGAATGACCAGAGCATATGCACAAGCAGTACGCCTAAGAGTGTTCAGTAAAGGGCAATTAGTGCTAAGGATGGCGGAGCATGTGAGGAGGAACCTGCCAGGGCCTTCCAAGTTCACCCCGAAATGGGAAGGACCTTACATCATCAATACAGCTCATGAAAGTGGGTATTATTACCTTGCCAAAGAAGATGGAACAGTCCTGACAGAGCCCATAAACGGGAAGTGGCTGAAGCAATATTATGCATAAGAACAAAGGGATCCCGGTACCTCAGGGTCCTTTCACCAGTTTCACTATCTGCTAAGTTCCTTTTATTTTTGTCTTTTTCAGCTTTTATCATGAATTCTAGTCTAAGCTAATTTTGTTCAGGAACATGTGATAGATTGACACTTTGTGGTCAATACTGCACCAAAAGACTTTTTCTTTGTTCCTTGAAAATGACTATGTTTTAATGAAATTCCTATTTCTTCAACATTTAAGTTTTTCATACTATAAAGAAAAAAAAAAAAACAAGTTTGGATAAATTTAAGGAAGGATACCTGAGTCAAAAAAAAAGGGGGAAGAGTGTGTAATGCCCTTTTACATATGGCCCAGGATTCACCCCACAAATAATTTCAGATACCCCACAAACAGTCCCAAGTGCATAGGTCTAGGATCACAGAATAAAAGCAAAATATCTAGGATACCTAGCCTAGCACTTGGCAAAAGGGGAACCTGTCAAAGTTCATGAACTGGGACCGTATCTCGAAAAAATATATGTACATAGAGAAGGATACCAGTGTACCCAGTTCAGTACTTACATAATAGATTACCGGGTACCTGGACCAGAATTTACAGAGAAACCTGTGAAAACCATGGTCCAGGACTCAGGAAAGGAAAGAGCGATAGGAAAGAAAAGGCAATATACCAAAGAAAAAGGTAGATTCACATACTGAAAAAAAAAAAGAGAAACAGTTTTGAAACACAAAAGAGAAAGCAAAAAGCAGAACAATGTTCAAAAAAAAAAAGAAAAAAAAAACTTATACAATCCCAAATTGTCTATGTAAATCTAAAAAAAAAGAAGGCTAAGGAATGAGGCCGGCCAACAGGGAGGCATCCGGAGAAATAACAGGCACAGCCAAAGTAGAAAGGATCCTCTGCCGCTTGACCTTCAAGTCTTGTAAAACCTTGTGAGCACGAGCCAAAGCTTCCTCAGCAGCAGCTATCTCAGTGTCTATACTCTCGAAAGATTGCCTCTGAAACAGCATATGGGCCAGCAGACGCAAGTGATCCAGCAGAAAAGACAAGTTAAACTTGGCCTCTAGAAGGTCTTGCACCACCCCTCTCCACTCCAGAAGCTTTTCTTCGGACAAGGAATCTACAGAGGAATTCCTTAGGGAAATCAGCACAGCACACAGCAACTCCATTAAAATATTGCCCAAAAAAACGCCTCCCCTGAAGCCGCTGGTGAAATCCTCGTGACTCTTAAGCAGACTCTCTAGCAGCGGCAGGCCTTCCACAGGAACGGAGAAACGCAGGAAGCTGCCATAAGAAGACCCAAAAATATGGAAGTGGCTGGCAGGAAGACTGTTGAATTCCAAGAGATCAAAGCGAGCCAGAAAAGAAGAAAGCCTTGAATCAAGATCTGAGGCAGTCATCTTCGAGGCATCCCCCATCACTGTGTCACCACTTGCAGAAACAAGGGGACTTGCAGCCTTTTGCTCTGGACGAAGGTCAGCAACTTGAGCAGGTCTCACAATTCCTTCAGGAATAACAGGCTCAGAACCTGCAAAGCCTGTATCAATATTCAAAAAAAAAAGAAAAAAAAGAAAAGAAGAGGAAGAACAGATTTAGTCTTAAAAAAAAAAGGGAGAAAAAGAAGAACAAACCGGTTCCAGCTTCTTGGGGCAGAGCCTCTTCTTCCTGATCTCCTGACTTCCCCGAAGATTCTGGGAAGGAACATAAGGCAAGTTGAAGAAAAGGTGAAGGACCAATGGCAAAGTGGCTAAAAGAAGGGATAGATGCAGGGGGCTTCGACATATATAAAAAGAAAAGGAGGAGGAAGAAAAGGAAACACGATGGGAGTAACTTGCACTCACCTTCTGAGCTTTCTGATTCTAAAGAAGAGGCAACACTGGGAGCGGATTTCTCACTGGTTTGACCTAAAAGGAAAAGGAAAAGGAGGAACTCAAAAAAAATTGGAAAAGAAAGTAGAATATAACGCCATTTCAAGGGAACAAGGTTTACCTGTTTGTTTGGATAAAGGAGTGTCTCCCAAAGCACCTTTATCTGACAAGGACTGAGGAAACACAGTCCTAATAGGACTGGGAGTACGCTCAAGATGGGGACTTTGAGATGACGGGATCCTAGAAGCTTTGGGATCCTGGGAATCCTGGGAACCTTGCATTGGTTGCCCAGTTTCTTCGGCTGGGTCATCAGTAGGGGGCTCCTCCCCCATAACAGGAAAAACAACAGAAAGAGCTGTGATAATTTCCTCCCCCAGAGCCTTGTCAGTCATAGGAGGGGATACCTCCACCTAAAGGAAGGAGAAGAGGAAAAGGCAGTGTCAAAAGAAAGAAAAAAAAAACACAACAGCAGGAATGCAGACAACACAATGACAGAACAAAAGGGAAAGAACAAAAGAAAAAGGGGAACACATACCACGTCGTCTCCAGAAGATTGGCTCTTACCCGTCTTGTGATCAGACTTGCGCTTAGACTGCAAAGGAAATCACCACTCGTCAGCAAAATAGAAACAAGTGCGACAAAAAAAAAAAGAGAGAAGAAGGAAAAAAGTCTTGCCCTTCTCTCTCTCTCTACAGATTCTCTGGAAGTCTTTTGCTTACTACGAGTACGCCCAGAGGGTCCTAAAGGAGGCTGGGATACCAAATCAGAGGATCCTAAAGAACCATGGACTGAGGCAGTCACAGGAACCTGGGGAAAAGAAGGCTCTACCTTAGTCTTCTTCCGGGTCCTTGAAACCAAATGTTCCCTGACATCCTTGCCTTCCTGAGATGCCAAGTGTGCTTGAGGTTTTCCTGTCTTCCTTCTTTTCGCCTCAAAGCCTATTTCCACACCTCCTGTACTCTCGCCAACATCAGCAGCTTTCATTTTCTTTGACTTGACATCCTTACCTTTACTTGGAGCAGTGGCAACACTTATTGTCTCTGTTGCACCCCTTTTGATGGGCACCCCAGAGGAAGCACCAATGATGAGGCTATCACCTAGCCAGGTTTCAGGAAAATCCTGTCCATAAACCACCCAACCTCCCCTGGAGGCATGCCACTCTGCAAACCCAGTCTTGCTGCTTGCAGCAGCAGAAACAATCCCAGCAGTAGGAAGGGATAAACGTCTATTGGATGTAGGAGCAGAAACAATGCTAGGATTCGGGACATCCCGAACTGTGCCAGTGCCAACATAATCAACAAAGGACTTTTGCACTCTCCTCCAATAACTCGTATAGCCACTAGAAGCAAAGACTCCTCTTTGGGAGTTAGGCACTGCAAATTGGGGGCTCCTCCGTGACCAATAAGAAAAGGCTTGCAGCCTCAAGAAAGGATCCAAGGAAGGAAGGGATGGCACCACATCCTTAAAGACTGGAGGAATGTCCTGATCAAAACCAAATTGCCGGAGTACCCGGTGCGCTGAATAATGAGTATATTTTGGGCCACTTGAAGAAGGCACAGGAAGCCAGGAGGGGCTAATGCAGGCAAGATAAGCCAGACTGCCCTCATCACCACGGCGCAAGTCAAAGGTATTACCTGTAGAAGATAAAAAAGAAGACAACACAGAATCACATGCAAAGCCAGGACCAAACTCACGAGGGGATCTCCAATATAAACTCCCTGCTTGGTCAAACAACTCCACAAGATTGAGACCACCACCCTTCAAGCTGATCCAACGAAAAATAATGGGAAAGGCATCGGTAGAATTGCCACAAAGACCCTTCACTATGTCGGGGGATCCTTGGAACTTGTCTTTCACAAACTTCAAATTCCTGCACTTAGCCAAAGTAGCTGCAGAACGGTCCCACATGAAAATCTGAAGGATAGCACAGTGAAGAGACGAAGTGATCACATAACAAGAGTCACCCTCAGCCTCATCTCCATGAAGCTGGTCCAATTGAGAATAAACATGACCCAAAAACAGAGGGGCCAAAGGATACTGGGTACCTCGAGCCAACTTAATTGCCAATGGAAAAAACGAAGACTTAACCCCGTACCCAGGGAACTCACTGAACAAAAACTTACTAAGCCAAAAAGCCAGGAAACCGGCCCACCTCACTTCCTTATCTTTTTCACGAGAGAGGGTCATCACCCATCTCCCCATCCTAGCCGGCTTGCCACCAGAAGAAGCGGCGCGACCACCAAAATGACCAAATAATTTCTCTTCTACCATGAGATCCTCACCAGAAAGGTCAATATCAAAGGGATTCTCTTCACCAAACACCGGGAGGAGGAAGTTATTAACCACATCCTCCAAGGTGACTGTTAATTCACCAGTAGAAAAGAAAAAAGTATGAAGGGAAGGGCACCAACGACGTACCAGATGCCGGAGCCCTTTGGCGTCTCTGAAGCCCTCAAGGTTTCTGGAAATAGCCACTGCCTTTAGGATACCGGCGCGCTCCAGACGACCCACAAACTCAGCATCAGACAGTTCTTTGTCTACCCATATAGGCCAGCCCTGAATCTTTCCTGGAACAAAATCAAAGAAAATAGGAACCGCCTCTCGGATTCCTTGTCTGATCTGGAGATCAAAAATCTCTCTAGGGTCAGGAACTTGGGCGGAACCAGCGAAGCCAGCTTGACCAGAAAACATCCAAACGTGAGGGGATGGAGGAGCCTCACCATGAGATATATGAGGAAAAAATGCGCTGAGAGAATACCAAGGATCCCGTAAAGGGAAGGCCGGACGTTCAGTAACCTCGTGAGAATCACTCGGAGCAGAACCAGAAGAACCTTCACCCTCAGAAGGACTGGGAGTACGCTCTCTCCTCTTTCGAGAAGAAGAAGAAGCCATCGAAACAACACGCGCTCTGAGAAGAAAAAAGATTGAAAGTGCAAAAGGGAAGAAGACCAGAGTAACGGAGAAGAAGAGAAAAAAGAAAAAAAAAAGAAACACAGAGTGAAAGACTCAGAGAAGCAAAGTGATAAGGTGAAACGGCTACAATAAAGGCGCAAATAGCAGTTGGGGAAAAAACAGTTTATGGAAAGACGCGCCAGTTGCCAAGAAATTTAATTTGAAGTGATCAGCAGTTATTAATGAGGGATAACGGGAAACGAGAAAAGTGGGTAGAGGAGTTTTACCTCAAATACCCAACTGCCACGTCCCGTATAAAGAGGAAGCTGCGAGAGGTAATAATGATAAGGGAATGCAACACGCAAAAAGGAGGCAACTAAAAGCAGCAGAAAAGGGCTGGGATCCCAATTAAAAAGGAAGGAAATCCAGTAGAAGTCAAAGGAAAGGGGGATACCATGAGAGTCCTAGGAAACCTAAATCATTCACGCGTGGGTTTCAGGCAACCCACGAGCTCGGGGGGCTAAATGTTGAGGTCTAAAATAGGTCATAAAGAAATAAGCCCAAAAACAAAAGAACAAGTCAAGCCCAAAAGAAAAATCTCAGGCTAAGCCCAAAAGTAATAGGCACGGATGACCCATGGGAGGCAAAAGGAAGGCCCAGAGGATCCTGAAGCCCAGAAGAGGAAGAATCATCCCAAAAAGAGACCACGGCAAAATAAAAAGAAACAAGGATCCTCAAATCCCTTCAAGCACAAATAAAAAAATAAAAAAGAGAAGACTGAGACAGATCGGTAGAAAGAAGACAGGAAAAGAAAAGAACAAGAAACGCAAGCGACCTTTCATGGCACAGACAGCAAAAGGGGCCTCGGGAAACCAGGACAGGGAAGAAAGAATGGCAACGAATGACTTTCAAAAATGGCAGAACAGGATTCCGCCCAAATAGGAAAGAAAGGAATACGCCAGAAATGAGGATACCGAGAAGGGCATACCTCAGCACGTCCCAAAGAGGATGGCCAACCAGAAGCTTTCGAAGGAATCAGAACCAAGAGAAGGAAAGAGTGAGAAAAAACGGCAAAGGGACTTACCGAGGCGACAGAGACAGAACATGCTCTGTTTGCAAAAGAACAAAACAGGGGAACCCGGGACACCCAGAAAAACTCCATTATAAAAGGAGGGGACGGGTCGTGAAGAAAGCAGCAAGAAAAAAGGAAAGAAAACACACAAAAAAAAGAAGAAACTCTCTAGGAAGAACCATCAGAAAAATCCATCCAGAAAGAAAATACTAAGGGAAGAACGAAATACTTCTTCCCGATATCCTGTAAAGGCCACTATTGCACATACTCGGATTCAACAGGAATCAAACTTTGCAAGTTTTGAAGACTGAAATAGCCATTCAAGACTGCAATTTTTGAGCTTGATTGGACCTTGTATCACGTCCTAGTGAGCTTTCTGTAATCAAACAGATAACTTGTTAATGAAATACTGCCTCATAACTTCCAGGATCCCCACTGCACCTTTTTCTTTATCGTTTTTTGCTAATCCTGTCTTTGTTCTGAATTTACGTTGCTAACATTTTTGGGCATTCTACGATATCCTTGTTTGTCATTTTTTTTATATTGTCAGGAGTATTTTCTGTACCTACTTGATTCTTAAACAGCTCGTTAGCTGCGGTGAGTCAAGGCCCGGTCCACCAAATCCCTCTTTTTTTTTTTCATTTGGGCCCGGGATCCTTGGGCCTGAGTATCCTAAAAAGGGCACTCTCACAGAGTTCTTATGTGATCCAAATACCTCCAAAGCTTAGGAGTCTTTATGTGATCTAAATACCTCTAAAGTAATCAAATAGTATTTAGGAGTTCTCTTGTAATTCAAACACCTCCAAAGCAATCTCCTAATTTTTAGGAATTCTCATCTAATCCAATCCAGTATCTATTATCTAAACAAATTTAACCTAATTTTTATATGTGTATGTACGTTTGAATATATAAATATAAAAGTAGTAATTCTTGAAACATTTTCAAGGAAGTAAATCAAAACACAAACTCTTATTATTCTCTCTTTATTTATACCGCAAAGAGTAACAATTGAAAAAAAAAATCATATTATGTTGTTGAGGGAAGTGTACGTGTTGTTATTGTTGAAGAAAGTCTATGTGCTAGCAAGAAGAAGAGCTGGACGTCGTAGAACAAGACAGGTTTATACTTTGCACAAATGTCCAAGCAAACATGGGTTTGACACTGAAGGGAATCATGCATGGTCGAAAAAGACAAAGCAGGCAAATGTAAGAGTCCCGATTTTAACTGTTGTTTTCTACGTTGAACCAAGGCAGTCTTTCTTCTTCATCTTCTTCATCTTAGAATTTCTTTTCTTAATGGTTTTTTGGGCTTAGATTTGGTCCGGGCAGCCTAACTTATTATATTACTATTGTCAGGACAGTTAAAAAAAAAAAATATATATATATATATATATATATCAATTAAACTACAAGATTTTTGGAGTCAAACTAATTAATTTGACAAAATATACTACGAAAAAGATCATTTCATATACAATATATCTTTTATGCATATAGTTGGAAACATCACTTCATATATTTATATATACAGAAGTGATTATATGTAAGGGAAATGCACAGTAACATTTTTATTTTCTTCTTCTTGCTTGACATGTGATTGATTAGCAGAATAAAACTACATAGACATGAACCCACCTTTGAAGTAAAAAATATTCACATGCAAGGACCTCGAAAGAGCCCAAAGGAACCTACGTGGGGTCGAGACTCAGACACATAGCTTATACAGACTCAGACACATAGCTTTTTTTTTTTCTTTTTTCTTTTTTTTGATGGGACTCAGACACATAGCTGCTACTTATATACATCATACAGGATAATGATAGATGTTGGATAACATGAAATGTGAACAGTTGAATAGACTCTCTCCATCTCATTTAAAGTAAAGAAATGAAGAGGATTTTGTCTATTTTAATTACATGCACCATGGAGAATGCAAGACATCCCAGCCACTTCCATCTGCCAAGTTGCCTGCAAAAATTCCCGAGTCTCCCATGACTGGAAAATCCAGTGACATAGCAGCCTCTGTCCATATTGCCTCATCAAACACCGGAAAGTTTGCCTTCATACTGTCCCAAAGTCCATCGATCTCTCTGTTCTCGCCAAATTTCAAGATGTTTTCCTCTTGCTTTTCATTAGACTCAACATATCCATTAGGAAAAGACATGATAGAATCATTTTGATAGGGATGTGATGTAAAATCATCAACCATAACAATTGGGCTATTATTTGAAAAGCATACAGTACCTGAATTATGCACACCTTGAGGATGAGTTTCCATAGGGTTAATTTGGGTATCAATGGAAGCGGCTGGATGCTGAGAATTAAGGGCTACATCTGGCAAATTGAGTTTTGCATCAGTGCCATAAAGTTTATGTGCAGCAGCATCATATGCCATAGCAGCCTCATGAGAGGTGTCAAATGTCCCTAACCAAAGTCGTGCACCACGATTTGGTTCGCGAATTTCAGCCACCCATTTGCCCCAAGTTCTTTGACGAACACCTTTGTAGGTGCATCTAGCATTCTCCGGGCCTCCTTTCCCTCTCATGCATCCTTTTCTTGAACTTGCTTGTGCAGACTTTTTGGCCTGCTTTTTCTCTCCAAGACTAGTACTAGCCGTTCCTGACTTCAACATTGTTCCAACAGAGAACTCTAGAATGGTAGATAAGTACTAAGATGTGTGGCTTAAAGGGGGGGTACGGATCCTATATTTATATAGCAAGCAAGGCAAGTAAGAATTGGGTCTTGGAGAGTAATGAGTACAAGACATCCATGAAACGTGGCTTTTTGGTGACTTGGGACTGATACTTGGCATGACGACCCAGACTGATCGTGTCGAAAGCCAAGCTCACTGTTTATTTCTCTTGCACACACTTGGCCTTGGCCTGTGTGGGTACACGAGCTCAGGTGGCAAACAAGGAAGAGCATTGCTTTTCGATTTTCTTTTCCTTTTTTTCTTCCTCAAGAGGGAAGAGTAAATAGCATATGGGATTGGATAATTGTCATTTACTATTTAGTGGCGGTTTCTTAAGGTTGAAACGGTGGGAGATAACTAGATAAGAACATGGGAGAGTTCTCAAATCCAGTCCCACGTGACAATTAGCAAAGGTGAGTACTTGATACGTGGGGATTCCCAAGTCCCATAAACTAGGCTTGGGAGTCCGTGTGAACAGATTCAATGACTTAGAGTTTTTGCACACAAGTAGTTTGGGACTCTTTACGAGTCTTTCAAAGAAGATCGGCTTACATTGAATCATTCCGTAGTTTGAATAGATTCCTCAGTACCATAGTAAATATTAAGGCCACGTAGGTAGTTAGACGTAACAGTAGTTGTGAGAGGGGTTTCAAATTGCAGAAATATTTTAGATAAGAACGACAACTTATTTGAAGCAAGCAGATACTTTTTGTTGTAAAAAGACTTACTAATAAATTAATTACTTAAAAATTATAAATAAATAAATAAAAAACAACAACAACAAATGACTGTCATTGGGAGAATATAGTGACATACACGATGTAAATATGGATAGCTATTCATATGCACGTCGTGTAAATCATCCATATGTACGTCGTGTATGTCACTATATAGGTGTTGATAAATTTTTGTTGTCTACTTTTTTTTTTTTTTTAGCCCACTTTCATTGGGAGGATATAGACGATATACATATGGATAGTATTTGATAAATTTTTGTTATCTGTTGTTTTTTATTTTTTATTTTTTTTTTTTTTTACAAGACAAAAATTCTATTCTAACCTAATATAAGTGTATATGTATGTGAAATTTCCTCCTAAAAACTTGAACCCGGCTTTTACCTCCTACACTCTACAAGCACTTATATTTGTAGAATAACCATCACATCAAGGGTGTGTAGTAATTATCTGTTTTTTCTTCATTACAGTAATTTATTTTTTTATAACAACATATTATTTGTTCTTATCATATTTTTGGATAAAGTAACAATAGTTAAAAAAAAAAATTAATCTGTTATTAACTTTTTCTTTTCTTTTTTTGAGAATGAACCTATTATTAACTTAACAACTTGATTTTTACGGCATTTGATTTTTAAGTCTTGGAAATGAGTTTTTGTTCTTATTAGTTATTATAAACGGCTTATATAATATGGCTAATAATAATAGTATTCTTGTGAATGATGTTGTGTGTTGTGTCTTCGAAGGTCTAGGATTATATCAGTACTTATTATTATTTTTTTCTCCTACGCTTTATTTATTTATTTAAGAATTATTAAATTTGTATATACTCATCTTCTCTCTCCTACAAGGGCTTCATATTTTTTATTTATGAGCTGTATTTATGTTACGTTTATATATGCATTATTAGATTTAATTAATTTTCTTGTGTAGTAAAATTTTTATGTTACTACTTTTTATTTTTTATTTTTGTTGTTAGTAATATAATTATATGTTTGAAGAGGAGAGTGTCTAACCAGTTCATTCTAGATCGTTCATTAGAACAATTAGTTTATAACCCCCTCACTATGAGCAGGTAGTTTTTTTTTTTTTTGGAAATTCTAACGAGTGCCCTAAGGGCACTCATTAAGAATTCAGTTAAAGAAAGTTTTTATGGGAAAAGAAAAAAAAAAAAAAAACAATTAATGTTTTGATAGTTTTTTTCATTTCTCATAAAAGTAATGTCAAAACTTTCCTAAAATAGATTCTTAGCGAGTGCCCTTAGGGCACTTGTTAGCATGACCCTTTTTTTTAAATAAAGCAAATGCTTCTTTTTTTTATCGGTAAGAATTTGGTTCTATTTACTAGACTTTCACTGTAATTAATTTTTGTATTGGTCTTTACAAATATCGATATCCTCATACCCTATATAGTAGCACCTATACAACATGTTATAAATATTAACCACATTTTCCTTTACAAGATTGCAATAACCAAGTAATATAAAATCTACACCTCAATATGTTGTGCAATTACTTGAAACCTTTAAGAATAATACTTTATGTGCAATTTATATGATCTCAACTCATTTTTGAATAAAATTATTCTACAAGCTTATAGTTATAACCGTGCAATGCACAGGAATAATACTAGTACACACACACATATAAAGTTAAAACTTATAGAAAATTTAGTTAGATTTTAATTTGAGTCCAATTTTTCGCCATGTGTCCATCCAATTCTTAATTTTTGTGCCAAATAAATTATTGGGTGTGCTTGTGATTGCTTTTAATTGTATCCATGCATATATATGTGATTATACACTAATTAAGTTAAAGATAATATCATTCACTAGAATCACTACAGATTTTTTATACAAAAATTGTTATTAGAGGTCGAGTCTTGTTGCAATGACAAGTTACTTCCACTAAAAGTGACTGATTGTAGGTTTGAGTTTGAAAATTAGACACTCTAAAAAAATTGGGGGTAAGATTGTCTACCATCATATCTCTTAGACTTCATAAAACTGGAAGTTTTGTGCATTGATATAAACTTTAAGCATTAATTTTAATTTAAAATCATTTGGGAAAACAAATTTTAAATTAACCAAACAATATTAAGCTGGAAAAAATTAGATGCACTAAATAGAAATTTAACATTTTCCTTAAAAAAACCATTATAAGAAAAAGCAAATTATAAAATTGGCCACGATTCCTCTCAAATTTTTGTGTGTAGTCTGTGGATGGTGGGATTTAGGTCCTTAGAAATCATTCTCCTGGTGACTTGACTCCCAGTTAATCAAGTTCTCTCGAGTTTATCAACTGCCTAAGAGGGTGATTGGGTTCAATCAATGCCAATTTGATTTTGGTTAACAAACTTGGAGATCATTGGTCTCAGCTAGGGGTGTCAAATGGGTGGGTTTGGAGTGGGCATAATTGAGTTAGGTATATAAAACTCGTTTACCCATTAAAACTCATTTAATTAATTGCTTCTAACCCAAATCCAACCCAACCCACCCAATTATTGTTTCATGAAGAAAAAAGAAACTCGTTTAACGAATTGCTTCTAACCCAAATCCATCTCTCCCTCTTCAAAACCCTAAATTTTTTATTTTTCAGAAAAAAGCTTCGAATCTCTGCTCCAATGGCTTCCAACCCTAAGGTCTTCTTCGACATGACCATCGACGGCCAACCTACCGGCTGTATCATCATGGAGCTCTACGCCGACATGGTTCCCTGCACCGCCAAGAACTTCTAGGCTCTTCGCACCAATGAGAAGGGCGTCGGCCGCTCCGAAAAACCGCTCCACTACAAGGGATTGTCATTCCACTACGTGATCCCTAGGTTCATGTGCTAGGGAGGCGACTTCACTGCCAGAAATGGCACCAGAGGCGAGTCGATCTATGGCACCAAGTTCGTCAATGAGAACTTCGTGAAGAAGCACACCAGCCCTAGAGTCCTCTCCATGGCCAATGCCGGTCTCGGAACCAACATATCTTAGTTCTTCATCTACACCGCCAAGACCAAGTGGGTCAACGGAAAGCACGTCGTGTTCGGCCAAATCATCAAGGGCATGGACCCTGAAACGTTTGAGGGCTGGGTTTCTTTTTTCTTTTTCTTTTTTTCTTTTTTATTTTTATTTTTATGGAAAGGACTGGGTTGAATTTAGGTATATTGTTTTTTGGTTAAATGGGGTTAAATGGATTTTTAATTAAAACCCAATAATCATTGGGTCTAATTGGGCTGATACCTATTTAACCCAACTAATAATTGAGTGAATTTGGGTTCAATTAGAGTGTGTGGGTTTAGGTGGGCAAATAGGTTTGGGCGAGCAAATAGGTTTAGGCTTACTTTGCCACCCCTAGTCTCAACTTTGGATTTGAACATGAACTATAGATACATATTACATACCTTAAATAAAAACGTAAACTAAATTGAAAAAATAAGGGAAAATTTATGCTTTTGTAACCTAAATCGATAGGCTTAGACAAACAATCTCCTCAATAACAATTTCATATTTTATTTATGAATTACTATCTTTCACATATGATTTTTTTTATTTTTTATTCATTAGGTTTATTCAATCTATAATAATAATAATAATAATAATAATAATAGGTGAAGTTAAGAGAAACTCAAATTACAATTCCAAATTAGAGTTCCAATTTTGCGCCATGTATTCTAAATTATTTATTCTTAAAGAGTTTTATTTCTTAATTTTAGAATCAAATGTGAGACCACATCATAAATATTCATCCAAATGAGTTATTAAATACAAAAACCAAAGAGTTTAAAATATCTCATCAAATGTGAGACCACATCATAAATATTCATCCAAATGAGTTATTAAATACAAAAACTAAAGAGTTTAAAATATCTCATGTAAGAAATTTTTTAGTGTTTGATTTGTCATATTTGACATAGCATTAAGCTAGTACTCTTATAAAATTTATAACCCAATGGTACTTCTCTCAAAAGTTAAAGCTATAAATTCAACCCCAAGATAAACCCACTAAGATAAAATAGTTATTTGAATTATGATTTTATGAACCTCAAATACATTTTAGTTGCCACTGGGCTACAAAGCCCAGTGGCACCCAGTATCCCAGTTCGGGAGTTTGAGCCCCCGCATATTTACCTAGACACTCGTTTTTTTTTTTTTTTTTTTTTTTTTTTTTATGGGAAAATACATTTCAGTTTTCAACAACGGAACTGCCCCTTCCCAAGATAGATGCCCCAGTAAATTGACTCATCGAGCCTTGATGTTGACACTTTTTACTTTTCTTTTTTTTTTTTTTTCCCTATGAATCAAAAAATGACTCTCAATTAAGCCACGTAAGAAGGAAAGATTCTACTTGGGAAGTGGGAACGGAGCTTAAACGCATACCAACACAACAATATCACAACTCACAACCTGTGAACAGCTGTTTTTCTTAGCAGTTAACAGCATATATATGTACTAGATTCTACATTGCAATTTCTAGAAACCCCATGGATTAATGGTCGGACCAGCTCGCAACAATGCAGACCCAGCCCGAATCCCCCACACATCAAATTACAAAATATAGCTTTAAAAAAAGAAGGGAAAGGCTTGTATCCAGTGAAAATTTTCACTGGACACGGCAGGATTCGGACACGTGTCCACTATTGGAAGCAGGCAAAGTCCGATCTGAATCTAGTATCAGCATTTGGATTCAGACACGTGTCCACTATTGGAAGCAGGCAAAGTCCAATCTGAATCTAGTATCAGCACTTGGAATCGTTCAACTCAATTATATGGGATCATTCAGTTCAATTATAATTTTTTGTTATGTCCAAGATCTTTGTGTTAACTAATAATATAGATGAGCTCAAAAGAAGGAACAGTAGCACAAAATTTTAATTACATTTAGGCTGATTATAAATAGGATTTTACTAATATGTGCCCTATGGGCACACATTAATAAACTAATTTTGGAAAAAGTTTTATCGACAATTTTTTCAATTCCCAATAAAACTTTTCCAAAAATGGATTTGTTAATGTGTGCCCTTATGGATTTGTTAATGTGTACCCTAAGGGCACACATTAAAAAGGCAATTGATTCTAAATGTGGAATCCACCCAAAATTCTCATCATCCCAAGACCCCCTAACCCAGCTGCACCTCCACCACCCAAACCAACACCTGTACACAGCTTGTAAACTAGTTGAGACACAGAATACATTGATATGCAGACACGACACAAATGTACAAAAATGCCAATTCGCAATGTATAAACGATAGCTGGACCAAAATTTACCAGAGGCTGAAAAATGGCAGTGCAATTGATGGGAGCCTTTAAGGCCCCAATTTCATGGTCCCACACTTAACTCCAAAGTTTCATTGGGATCTCTGAACTTTCCGCAAACCTGCCCTTATTTCCTTCAACAACTCATTGATCCTGATTCCTTTCCTGCAATAAACAACGTAAATAGCATATGGTTAGGATACCCCTCCTAGAAGTGCTAAACTGATAATAGAATGACTCACTCAAGAAAGAAAAATTGATCTAGAATACACAGGAAAGGGGAAAAAAGTTCAGGTAAATAGTAAAAAAGCATAACACTACTGAATATCAAACAGAATTTAGCCATGAGTTTTAACTCAAGGCTCATGGAAGCATATAACTATTCAATAAAAATAATTATACAGAATTCATAATGAGGCAAGACATACAGTTCAAATATTAGGAAGAAGATTTAAAAACAATCTAATGAACTTACAGAACGCTAACTCCTACAACAGCAAGGGGGCGTGGGTAGTCCTCGATTTCTTTATCCTTTTTATCTTTGCTACTAATGCCCGGAGAAGATACATCTGCACGTCCACCTTCAGTGGTCAGTGATTGAAGAGCATCATCATCAGAGCCTCTTTCTGGCTCTGAAGGTACTTCATCACTTCCAATTCTCCTAATTTCTTCAGTCAAAGATGGAAGCCTATCCCTTGCCTGAAATAGCAATCAGCTTAAATCTTGAACTTCAAATAAAACAAAAACCAAAGAGATCCTACGTTTTATAGGAATGCATAATAATAGCATCAGGAAATCAAGATTAATATTAAGGACAGGGCTTCCAAACCAGGAAGAATAACAACAGGCACAGACCTCTGGGAGGTCAATCTTATTTAGCACCACAATGTATGGTCTTTCAAGGTAATCGGGGTTGTACATTCGCAATTCCTGCAAAACCCATAAATCCTATAGTTTACACATGAAAGATTAAAAAGAGTTTATGCATGAAAGATTAAAAAGTTAACAATAAAGGAATGCAAGCATAATAAACTTTTCCATGGGCTTTTCACATTAAAAATCACAGGGATAGATAATTACAATGTAGAAAACTAAAAAATATCCAGACAACATCATTTTTCCCCTTAAAAAATTGGCAGCTAAGAATCATGATCCTAGTTTTCCACTCAGCTTTACCTACAACTCAAACCCTTGTCTTAGCAACTCCCTTAAAGAATAACACATAAGAAGGGAAAGAGACACAAAAAAGCCCAAAATTACAATTAAAACTAAAACCTAAAATTAAATATGAAGGATGAGGGTCAACTGAACTAGTGGAGTCTGATCTCACAAGACCCAATTATAATGACCCAAATTATAAATATGAATCTGGATTTGATCAATGACGAGGACCAGCTTAATACACATCTAATTTAAACCATCATCCATGGCAACAATGTTTATAGCCCAAAATTTCCAAGCAAGCAAGTGGAGCCAACAATGCTATTAGTGAAAATATATGATTAGTATTGTTACAGAAAGAAACACATACTTCTTTTACTGTTTGATAGTCATTTACAGGGTTTTCAGCAGCTGCATCAACAACATGGACCAATAGCCGTGTCCTCCTCAGGTGCCTCAAGAAATTCCGACCAAGACCCTAAAGGATGATTCAGATTTCAAATTTAGCAAACTTTAGATTTTATAATAAGCAGACATTTGAGATACAAAACATACAGTACCTTCCCTAAATGAGCACCTTCTATAAGACCGGGCAAATCAGCCAATGTTGCTTCAGATGAGTACATCCCCGCCCCTAAACTAGGATCACCATCAAGCCGTCCAAGGTTTGGCATTAATGTTGTGAAAGGATAATCAGCAATATCAGGTTTTGCAAGAGTAATAGCTGCAAGAAGGGTTGACTTTCCAGCATTTGGAAGTCCCTACAACAAGAGCAAGTAAACCTCTAGTAAAAAAGTCAATAATAGTACCTTATAGAAATAATTAATATACTTTAGCACTCCGCCATTCCAGGCATTTGTACTTAAATACATGCAAAATATAGTTAACTAAATCAATAGGGGAAGGCTACCTTCAAAGCAATAATGAAATGTAACGAAGAACTTTGTTGGGTTTTTCTTTTTCTTTTCTCCTTGACCTTTCACTTTACCAACAATTCTACTCCACAATTTATTCATAATTATAATTAAAAATCTCTAGATTGTAACACACAAAAATCTCCTTCCCAAAAATTGACAACAATTACAACATAGGCAACTCATCACAGAACCAAGAAATATTCCTCAGAAAAAGTTCAAGCCTCTCAAATCAAATGGAAAGCTACATTCAAATTATTCAACGTAAATGAAACTTCACAGCCTTCCAGCATGATATTGTTGTCCAACTAGATTCCTCACTTCAAAAGAATCTTTAAATGTTGTTAAAATGGATCTCACATTATTAGTAGGCTCAAAAGAGTATTATTGATATTCTTCAACCCTAAACAATTGACTGGATAGACCTTTAAAATTCAGAACATGTTGGTCAAAGATTCAGGGTAAGGCTGAATCACATTAGGTCAATTAGGACAAGGAAAACTGTCTGAAAATCTAAGATCAGGTAGGACACAAACCACCCTGGTTTGACAAATAATGCCAAGCAAGTTTTCCCATTTTAGTCAGTTTGCAAGTTCTTGGTACTACAAGTACTGGACACTAATCCAATGACCTTTTTGTCATATACAGACATCATTAAATGCTGAATATCATTACTTCAAAACTCATAAGAATGAGAAGCCAGGATAAAAACATGCATAAATAAATAAAGAGCAATACTTACAACTAAACCAACATCAGCAACGACACGTAGAATCAACTCCAAACTAACCTCCTCCCCAGGTTGACCAAGAACTAAAACCTGCAATATAGTAGAAAATATTTAACATATTTCTACAATAAGGCAGGCATATCTTTCATAAATTTTGACCGACCATACAAAGTCAAATACAAGTGATGTAGATAAGATAATATTCTACTATATTTGATAATTCGATAGCTATAATGGGGGATGGGAGATTTGATCCATGGACATCTCCATTGGAAACACCAAGAAGTGTCAGTTAAGCTAAAAGGCTTTTGGCATACTACTCTACTTGAGCAGGTCCTAGAAACAATCAAAAATGAAAATAAGGAGAAATTACATAAAAGACCCGAAGCTTATGCCATATTTCAAATTAGGTCCTATGACTTTAATTTTGTCAATTAAAGTCCCAAATTTATGCAGTTGTTTCAATTTGAAGCCTCTATCCATCTCTATTATTCATTTTCATTGTTCTAGGCAGTAACGGGCAAAGAAAAGTGGAAAAACATTTATTAAACTCTGCATATCACCTAGGAATTGTTCAAAAATCAATTTGGTAGCCATAAACAGAGAGTAGAGAGAAAAATATATGCTACGGTGGAAGGAAAAAACAATTCAGCCATAAACCTATTTTCTAATCATTCTCCTCTTTCTATCTCCTCTCTCTTCACATCTAACCCCAAGCTTCCAAAGTTTCTATTACCTATCAAAATAAAAATAAAAACAAACCTTTTTTTAATCAGTAAGAAAAGAAACTTTATTAAATCAAAAAAGAAGAAGAAAGGCTGAGGCCAAAGTACACAGGGAGTACACTAAGGACACTCCAAAGGAAAAGAAAAGCAAGAATACATCAAAGAAAAAGAATAAAACAAAACAGCCCCAAGATTCAGGAAAGAGCCAAACTGTCCAAAAAGGTCAGAAAGTCTAAACCTGAACAGACATTAGAGCAAAACACCTTCTGCCACTCAAACAGAGTACCCAAAATTTGAGATTTCAGTTAAGCATTCAAACATTCTGTTCCTTTAAAAACTCTCAAATTTATTTCCCTCCAAATGGTCCACAAAAGATAAGCCAGAATAGCTCCCCACAAAGTAAAAATAAGTCTTTTTACCACAGTCCAGACCAAATAATGAGCAGGTCTGGCACCTTCGGCATCACCCAAGTAAGACTCAAAAGAGAGAATAAAAACTCCTAATCCAGGTGCCACACCACAATGCAAAAATAAATGATCAATATCCTTACTTATCAAAAAAAATGATCAATATCCCCCCCATCAAATCTACGCATAACACACCAATCCGAAATTATCAAAACCCCTTTTCTGCAGGTTTTCAGTTGTTAAGATCTTCTCTTTCACAGTGGACCAAATGAAGAAACCAACCCAAGGAAGAACTCTCACACGCCACACCGCCCTCCAAGGAAAGAATGCATCCCCACCTCTCCTCAAAAGCTGATAATAAGAACTCATTGAAAATCCTGGAGACTTAGAAGGATTCTAAATTAGTCTATCCTACTGAGGAAAATTAATCCTTACAGTATATAACTCCATTAGAAATAAGTCCATGGACTCCAGCTCCCAATCATTGAGAGGCAGAGTGAACGTAGGATTCCAATGGATACAAGCATTGGAACCATCCAAATATTCAGCTACAAAAACCTCTTTATTTCTGGAAATTTCAAAAAGGTCCAGGAATCTGTCCAAAAAGAAATCATGGCCCCAGCAGATATCCAACCAAAACTGAATCTTATGACCTGTTCCCAATTCAAAAGAGATGTTTTTCAGAAGTTCAGGCCAAACCTTGCTTATATACCTCCACAAACTAACACTGTAGGGCCCTCCCACCAAATCAGTACACTAGCCACCCCTAGAAATACCATATTTTATCCCTATAACTTGCCTCCAAAAAGCATCAGTTTCCACCCCAAACCACCACAACCATTTGCCTAATAAATCTTGGTTAAACACAACAAGCTTTTTAATCCCCAAACCACCCCAATTAACCGGAAGACAGAGACTCCCACCTAACCAGGTGAAATTTATTCTCCTCACCCAAACCACCCAAAGGAAATACATTTGAATTTTTTCCATATGATTGGCAACCAGAAATGGAAAAAGAGACATAAAATAAGTAGGGAGACTAGAGAGTGTGCTTTTAATGAGGGTTAACCTTCTACCTTTCAACAAATAAATCTTCTTCCAACTAGCAAGCCGTTTGTCCATCCTTTCTAGAAGTCCATCCTAAACAGCTCTACTTTTGAAACTGGCTCCTAGAGGGAGCCCTAAATATTTCATTGGCAGGGTAGAAGTTTTACACCCCAGATTTTCAGCTAAATCTTCCATGTTTGGACCTTCCCCACTAGGACCATCTCAGACTTTCCCAAACTAATCCTCAATCCAGAAACAGCCTCATATTGCAGTAAGGTACAACGAAGATACCTTAATTGATTCTGATTAGCATCACACATAATAAGAGTATCATCTGCATAAAATAAATGTGTTATATTATGAACCCTGCCATGACCATTTACAGAGAAACCATTTTAAAAACCCCCCACTGGCTGCCCTTGAATTCATAAGACTCAAAGCTTCCATCACAAAATCAAACAATAGAGGAGATAGAGGATCACCCTGACACAAACCCATGAACTTTCGAAAAAAAACACAAGGCTCACCATTCACCAAAACAGATAATCTTATTGTGGAAATGCAAGCTTGAATCCACTTCCTCCATTTGGCCCCAAACCCACACCTACTCAGTACATATAATAAAAAATCCCAATTCACACTGTCATACGCTTTTTCCAAATCAAGTTTACAAATAACCCCTGGCGTCCCTTCCCTCAACCTGCTGTCCAAACACTCATTTGCTATCAAAACTGAATCCAAAATTTGCCTACCATGAAGAAAAACATTTTGAGTAATTGAAATAAGATTCCCCGTAACCTTCCTCAATCTGTTTGCAAGGACTTTAGCAAGAATTTTAAATACACTTCCATGTAGACTTATAGGTCTGAAATCCTTAAAGTTTACTGCCCCTATTTTTTTAGGGATAAGAGCAATAAAAGATGTGTTCAAACTTTTTCAAACCCTAATCTTCCTAAGTTTACATGAGCTAGAGTTCATTGGTAAGGCATTCCACTTACATGGTACAGATTTATGGTTATTGAACATGTTAGTGTGTTTTCAAGGAAAGAAAAGCATGGTTTTTGCCATTATCATGGGGCCACAGTCAACATTACCATATCTGATATATATTGGACTTGAAAAGTAGAGCATGGAGATGCAGAGAGATATATTAACAGGTTATTTATATGCAGAGTAAAAAGATACTTCGTCAGGTTGACACAAATTTATCACATATGTGTACACTAGAATTCTACTCTCTTTTTCCTTTTTTTAAAACTAAATTAAACCAAGTCTTCAACATTTTGTACACCGTCACTGTGCTTAGAAGATAACAAAAGAAATTAAATGATAGATCTTTCGTTAACACCCCCTCCAAATTCCTGCTTCCTTTAATTCAGGAACAATGACAAAACTAGAATAAACACATGCAAATCAATGTGATTACTTAACCCAATTTGACAGGAATTCTGACATAGTTGATTGAAAAAGTTGAAGAACACTAGAGAATCCATATATGGTTTCATCCACCTATAAGGCATTGAACTTGCAAGAAGATCAATTCATTATTCCTCAGGCAAGAAAATTTTAGATTAGACTCTCCCAAAAATGGGAGTACAGGAAAAAGAAGAAAAAGAAAGATTGAGCTTGAACATGCCACAGTGGAAATGTCTTACACAAAATTTTCAAACTTAATATACTAGATAAGAAGGTTAAGAGCACCATGTTTACCTTATCACTATCATCTCTCATCACATTTGTAGTCAAAGCCATTAACTTTTTCCTTCGATGCTCTGGCATTTCTAACAAGCTAATCTGGGGGGAGCAGAAGGGGAAAACACTTAGATGTAAACGGCATGTTAATATTTATCCAAAAAAAATATGTAACTGACATTAATATTGAGCATACAAGTTAAAATATGTTCTTTAAAAGAACTCTCTGACAATAACTAAAGTTGCCTTGAAGAGAACATGCATGCAAAGTTTAGAATTCTCAGGCCTATTGTTCAAACTCCTTGAACTCCTAAGAAACTGAAACTTTACCATGATGCCATCTCAGACCAGAATGACTTAACAACAAAGAACAGTGTAACTTCAGAGAATGAAAGAAAGAAAGAGACAGCAAATATGCCACATGTATCACTTAGGTAAAAAAAATTAATTAGTCAAAAATGCTATAAAAATTTAGACTTGGACCAAAAGTAAAAAAACTAAAAAAATCATTAACTTAAGGTAGAAATAAAGCATTTCCTTACCCCTCCTTGTCCACCTCTTGCAACAAGGATTTCATCACCTGGACGCGCTAGATCAGCCAACAACTTCCCACGTTTACGTTTCACAACCGTACCTGTCACATTAGCCCAGATAATAAGAGAATACACATAGAAGTAGCTACTTTTTTAAGAAAGTGTAAATGAGCATTGACCATCCCATCAAATTCTCATCCCTGTTCAATCGGGAAATAACAAAGGCAGGGGAGGACACTGCTTACATAACATAATCAGATTTAATGTTGGATAGCTCCACTATGATTCCCATTTTTTACATATGCCAAACATCTTTGACAAAGTTAACAACATAACATACAAACCTAAAGGCACAGCTATACGCAAAGTTGGTGAGGCAAGTCCATTACGCAATTGTGAAGTCAAAACACCCATTGCATCAACATTTCCACCACGCTTTGCATTAAACCGGCCTTTCTTGTGAAATTCCAATAATGAATCCTTTCCTTCATCTGCATATATTACTACATCTCCTCCATGCCCACCCATGGGAAGTATAAGTGATCCATCAAAGTCCCTTTTATACGCACTTTTCTTCCACATCTTCTCCTTGTCCTGTTTTCCTTGAGGCTTAGCAGCTCTCGGGTTAGGCATGTTAAGAACAGCACCATGGCCTCCATCTCCCGCACGGACTGTGATAATAACCTGATCAAAATACTTGTGGGGTTCCTTTATCAAAGTATCAGGGCTTGAGGAAGGAGACTCATTCACCCGAGCAAGTCTGCACTTAATTGTGTAATGTACAAAATTTTCAGAATTGCTTCTGCGCCGACCATTCCTATAGATAAGACTGCTGTAGGATGTATTACTGCAATAAGAAGACACGAACAATAAAGCAAAAGATGATGTATAAGGAATTCCCAACAATGTACTCAATTTTAGAAATGAAGGATTTCAATGGAAATAACTATGTTGTTGCATACATTCACGTATTTAACACAGTTATTGTTTTGTCAAGATAAACTGAAAGGTGCTGTTCTTTGTCATGTTTCAGTTTCAGTGTCAAATAGCTTCAGAAAAATCCATACAGTGAAAATGTAATTGAAACATATCCCCATTACTAATTATCAGCATGTATATATCACAAAAAATTTACTCAAACGGGTAGAAACAGAAAATCAGTTGCCATCGGCGAGGTGTGTCTGGATGTACGATTAAATATAATTGGCTTGTTTAGCATTAGGAATGTGAATTACTCTACTCTAGAACAACATAAGCCATCAACAAACTCTCAAATCAACAACACGTCAAATACAAATGTGCCATGAATCAGATGATTTTTGAAATTCCTAATCATGTAACCAAAATTTAGAAATCTGGCATTCCTAAAGCAAACCTCAGCAATATGACCAGCCACTCTAATTACAGAAACGGTCTTTGATTATATTTTGGTGGCTTTCTCATCACCAAAAAAAAAAAAATTAACAAATAGTTATAGTAGTAAAATCCATATTCATAATTTGAGAAAGACAAGTCTACACAATCAAAGGTTCCTTCTATAGAAACCTAAAATGAAAAGATAAACCCTAGTGCTTGGTTTGACCACCTCAAATCAGAGAAATTGAACCAAAACTCAGAGAACTTGTAAGATTTCCGGCGCATTAAAAATTTCCTATAATCTCTCAGCGGCCAACCAAACTTTAATTCCAGCACCGTCACAATGCTGAGAAGAGTTAGGCTTAAGAAAAACGAAATAGAGAAGCCAGTTTAAACTAAACCAAATTACATTTCTTGCCTTTTTTTCCAATATTTTCATGCAGTTTTTCTACGCAACCAAACGCAACATTATAGTTTTTTTTTTTTTTTTTCAACTAAAAAAAAAAAAAAAGAGTAAATGGAATAATAATACCTTTGGGGAAGTATTGGAGAAGAGAGAAAGGTATTGTTATGAAAGCGTAGGTTGAGATTCGATGGTAGAGAAAGCATTATCTGTAAAACTCTCAAAGAGTAGAGTAAGCGCAGTGTGTGTGTTTGTGTGTGAGAGAGAGACCGAGGAGCTGGTATACGGTGACCGTTTTATGACAACTCTGAAACGGTGCCGCACCGCTTTTTGGCAGGTTTTTTGCCAGATAGAACATAGTTTTAGGTAAAATTTAAGGAAAAATAGCACCGGCTCAGAGTTATTTTATCACGTAGCATATTTTTGAAACTCGGGTTTGGTAACTTGAGTTTCAGGCATTATGTTTGATCAAATTACCATAATATTTGAAAAAAATTATTATGTGCGTATTCTTTCCTCTCATATGAATAGTAAATTTCACTAATTAAATTCATGATAAGACCTACCATTCATGTGAGAGAAGAGAGTATACACTTATATTACTCTTAGAGTACTTAATATTTTTTCAATGATTGAAACTCAAATTTGGTAAACTTAAGTTTGACAAACTTAAATTCCAAAAAAAAACTACATGACTAAATAACTTCAAGCAGATGCTATTTAACAAAGTTTTCTTAAAATTATGCTATTTAGCAAAATTTCCCCCAGTTTTTTAGCTGTCACTTTACATGACATTTTTGTAGTTGATCCGGTCGTCCTTTCAAATAACGTTTGTCTCTTTTTTTTCTTTTTCTTTTTCTTTAATTCAATAGTTACAACTTACCAATGATTTTAAAAAATAAAATAAAAAATTTTAACCTTGACAATTTACTAGAGTGAGTTTGAAGTTGGCAATTTAATAAACGGTCAAACTTGCCCAAAAAAAGGTTTGACCGTTTATTAGAGTGAATTAAAAAGTGAGTATAGTATATCAAGCTTCTCGATTAAATTTCCATAATAAAATAATAAAAACTTTTCAATTCAATAAATATAAGTTTGTATTAAATTAGTTGTTCTTGCAAGAGAAACATTGTTAGTGTTTCATTGGTCATGTTTGAATTTAATCGTAACATCTGTTGATACCAACCATAGCAAAAATAATAAGACCTTTTGGTGGTGGCATCTCCACGGATGAACTGTGAGCCATTTCCTGTCAAACGGGTGTGCGAGAAATGTGTGCCAAATCCAATAGTGAACTAGTATATAATTATAAATTATTTAAAATTATTTTTATTATTTTTTCAAACTTTCCCTTAATTTATTCTATCAGGTGTTGAAAGGATTAGAATTAATTACACCTTTTGGATTTAAAGTATCTACATCTAACATATGTCCATCTGAGCAAAAAATAAATAAATAAATAAAAGTAAGCTATATGTCAGTATTGCTTCTTGACAAGAAGGGAATGTGCTATGCTTTGAGGGACACAAGTAATGTTAGAAGCCAAGGGCTTTGAAACTGAATTCACACCTTCCCATACATAAAATGCTTGGGGGTCTAAAGGGAGAGAAATGACTCGAGCTGCGAACTTAACGGTATATTGTAACTATCTCAAAAAAGAAAAAAAGCAATGTTAGAATATGAGTCATAATTATAAAGATAATTCCAACTTATTAATATGATTATTATACTCAGAAGTTAATTAGTACCTTTAAATTATCAGTATCAATTTCACACTTAACACTATCACACGTTTGAAGTAATCAATATATTGCAACAAATATCAATTTAATCCAAGACATACTAAAACATCAAGAGAAAATCACCCTAAAAAATGCTCAAGAATCTGCTTCAAGGTCAGACTCCCAACTCTGCTTCATCACAGTATGTTCACTAGGCATAGCAAATTGCAACTTTGCATTAAACAGTAGAACTAAGATTAATAGGGTACATCAACTCAAAGCCTGACGTGAATAAATCCCAATATCTAATGTTTGTATAAGCAAGGCAGTATGTACAAGCCACACACATGGATCAACTCAGTTGCTCTAATTTGCAAGCATTCATGGTTTTCACTACGGCAACTTAAAGAGTATGGGCAATTGGGCATGCCTCCCTGAAAGCAGGAATAAAAACACATGAGAGCCTGCTAACTGTGTTTACATATGAGCAAGCAGTGATGACTCCTTTCTAACCCCAAACCTTATATCAAACCCATATGAGGCAACGAAAGCTATATCTGAATACACCTTGATCACCCATTGGCCAGCAAAGCTTCAAACACTTGATGCATTTAGCTTTCAAGAAAATCCTTTAAGGAAAATGGTGCATGTGTATCCTACAAAACCACAATAAAATGAGTAAATATTACTTCTGGTCATTCATGTTTTCATGGGCAGTACATGGCTTCCTTGTTTATCAAGCTGGTCAGGCCGCTACTTAATTGAGATAGATGTAAAATAACTCCAGGCATTCATCCTTCATGCCTAAGAACATCGAGTGAGTTAAATATTTAAGGAATTCACCATCAAAAACAAGCGCCACCCATTCTGCTTTAATTCTTTTGAAATATATTTATGCTGAACAAAAAAGAGAACTACTAGTTTTTCTTGGTAAAGTAGGATATAAATGTGTATATATAATTGACTAATTGAATTTCACTTTTCCTCTTTCCAAGATATAAACAAGGGTAAACTATAGTGGAAGAAACTCAAGAGATACATACATATATATATATATATATAAAATAAGGATGAAACTCAAGATTAATAAATATGCGAGCGAAAATTAGCCAAAATATGCAGCCCTCCAGGATCCTAGAATGGAAATTCCTTAACTACATCTTACCTTGCCAGGCTCTTGACTCAAGCACTGTCTAACTACTGTTGTCTGTTGTATCAGCCTTTCCATTGCTGTGTAGCTGGGCAGATTCATGTGTTCTGACAGCATTAATAATTAGCCATGACAAAGCATTAATCAAAGTATCAGATCTCACACATAATTAAAAATTATATAAATTAGGAAATGATCTCATGCAGAAAAAACAAAAATCTCAAAAGCATTCTTAAAACACCATACGCAGAAGCACATAGGAAATCAAGTAACAAACCAAGAATTGCCCGATTCAAACTTTCAGCAATTTTCTGCCGATACTCCAAGCCAAGAAGATGAAACATTGGGGACTTATCTGGCTCTTCATATGCAAGAAGGGCCATAAAGTCCTGCATCAATAACAAATTTCTCTTCATTCTGATGAAAAAAAAGATAAAGGAAATGCATCAGAGATTTTGCGTTAGGAAGAAACATACCTCAAGTTTTTCAACATATTTCTGCACTTTCCCAAAATGAGTCAACTTAGCCTGAGCAAATTCCAAAGCTTCTGAGCTGGCAAGGAAACAAAATTTTTTTTAAAAATGAAATGCATATCTCACTCCCTTGGAAATATCATTGCTACTTTGCATACCATTTTCTAGAGCGGACAAGTTCACCAAAATGAATGCTCAATAGATCAAAATACAATTCCTCATTCTTCTCCAGCAAGTCATGTGCCAGCTGATTTGTCAGCTCAATGGCCTTAAGTGCATTTCCATCCAGGGCAAAATTAAAAATTCCTGAGCATAAACCATAAAATTAGAAGCATCATCAACCGAGTATTCAATAGATACAACATTATAAAATAAAATATTGATGAATTATCCTACAATAACAAATAAGAAAAAGGAATATGATGACCAGGAAGATTGTAATTTTTTTCTCTACTGTTACTCCAAAGGATGTGTTGCCGCAAATGTTTGACCAAAATAAATAAAATTTTGAGCAGATTGATCAGCAAGACATTCAGCCACATGAAGTATAAACATATATTCACAACTACTTGGAAGGGTAAGTAACATCTGACTCTCTGAGACATTGTTTCAGTTTGGCATCCACTAACACCCATATGCATGTCATATAACCAACTTTGAAGCACTCTAAACAACTGAACTCTCAATCATGTGAAGACCAAAACAAGAAATTTGCAGTCACTCAGAAGGGTAAGGAAAGTCAGGCACTGATTCTGTTTTGGGTGTCACATGCTCCACCATGCAAGTCAAACCACCAACTGTGAAACCACCTAAACTACTTTCATCAAATACATATATGTAAATACAAACACATGTCATCATAGAAGCATCTCTCACAACTAATAGAAAATTCAGTAAAATAATTGCTTCATGAAAGAAATAATTACAGAGGTGTGCTCTGACAGTGAATAGCCCATTGTACAACACTATAAGTGAGAAACTTTAAAGCAATCCTACTTTCCCTAACAAAATAAAAAATTTCAATTACTTTTTCTTTTCTCCATGCCCTCAAGATGATCATCAGGCTGCTTCATCCCAGTGCAAGCAATGAATGACTCCATGGTTTCATTAAAGCAATTATGGACAAGATATGATAGAACAACATTGTGGATGTCATTTTCGTTGATACCCTGTCAATGATACAAAAAAAAACCCCCAAAATTATAAAAGAAAAGGCCCAATTGACAAAGAAATGAATAATCAATTTTTGCTGTGGTTTTGTTTTAAGGAGGAAATATCATAAGATCATAAAATCATAATCCTAGAAAGGAAACTAATAGAAGACCTTGAGACAAACATGCAGACAAGAGGTTTATATCCTCACCAGTAACTGAAGATCCAGTGTACTTCAGAAGCATCTATTGCATTTTGGAGTCCACACAAGGTGGATCCCACATTGACAAATGCTTGTGAAGTACACTGGAACAATGACTAGTGAGAATCAAAATCCAAAGGCAAGACCCCAGAACCACCCAAATCACATGTACGCTCAATTTCGTTACAGGGAACATTAATAATAATAATAATAATAATTAAAAAAGAAAAGTTATCTATAAATGCTGCCATCACATTATGTATCTTTAAAATTGCATCATCATTAAAATTACAGTGTCTTATAGAGCTATGAGTCTAACACAAAACAAACATGACATGCACAGCCTGCATATTCTGTAAAAGCTGCACCCCGTACCAAGCTTCTAGCTAAGCATGCACACACACAAGATTGACATAACATTAAGAGCAGAAGTTATGATTCCAGTGATAAAAACATGTATATGTCCTGACCCAGAAAATATATCAGACGACTGGAAGAAAAAAAAATCCCAGTAGTAAAATGCAGTTTGTAAACAATTAGCACCACCCACTTCCCAAATTATATGCAGCAACCAATGCAATATGGACTCATATATGCTTTGTATGGCGCAAGTAAATATCAAGTTGTCGCATTCATATGATTTTTAAAGAGTTTTCCACCATTTTGGAGTCTCATGTAGCCATATACCTTTACCGTGTAGTATTGTAATCACAAAAAATGGGCAAAGGGTGAGACGGGTCTTGATCAGATTGACTACAAAAAGCATGTTTCCCCCCAAGGCAATGCCCTTCCAGATGAACATCAATCCCCCAAAATAAACTAAAACTTAAGGCAAAAGTAACAATCATCCAATATCGCAAAGACCTCCACTGTGGATGCTTGAATAGAGTCTATAGACACATTGATTACAGGGTTTCACTAAGCTTTAGAAAAAAACTTAAACCTGTGCATACTTCATAAAATTGATCATTCCCATAAGACATTAATTTGGTCGAAATCATAACAAAACATCATCATCTAATGCCAATCGCTACAGAGTTAAAAACTCCATACCAAACAAACTTTCGTCCTTTATCAATTCAATTACAATGTGGAACACAATTAACACATTTTACATCTCTAGATAATGTTTCACACAAAAATTAAATTTTAAAAAATTTAAAAAAAAAAATGACTGAAAAGAGTGAACAGAACTTGGCACATGTAGTATATCCTCGTAGGTATCAAATCGATGGTATGATAACGACAAAGAGACAAATTAAATTTAGGGTTTCGATGATTAATACAAAAAAAAAAAAAAAATGGGTCTAACATAATGATAGGTAAATGCGATTAGAGAGACTTACAACGAGGTCGTAGTGACGAGGATCAACGTCCATGGTTGTCAAGAACCGAGAGAGTGGGCTCTAAAAATTGAGACAGCGTAGACTGAGTTTTGTTGTGTTTCTGAATAAGAATCGAGGTCTCACTCTCTCTTGCTGGGTTATATTATATAACTATGTCGATAGATAAGTATATATACATACCTTCGATCGTAGAAGGTATTCAGAATAGAGAGAGAACACTATGAAACCACTAACCTCTCTAATTATTGGTATTTTTCTGAATTGTGATTGCGAAAACACGTGTGTGACATTTAATTCTGAGTTTCTGATTCTGCTGCCTCTCTCTCAAGTCAAGCCACTGTAGAATCAGCTATATTGTTTATATTTGTTTAATTGTTTATAGTTAATCCACCAATGACAGAGAATCAAGGAAGACACTCTCACGGTAAATCAGTCACAGCTTCCTAAATTTGCGTAAAATTAATCATCAAATTTCTGAATAATTTTGTAAATAAGTAAGTGTATGTTTCGTAACTTTTTTTTTCCCCTTATTTTATGTTTTTAAAAAATGATTTTTTATTTTTTAGACTAAAAAATTTGTTTGACAATCTAAAATAGACAAAAAAACAAAAATTATTCTCAAAACTCAATTTGTGAAAGAAACTAAAAACATGCAAAATATTATTTTCAGTTTCTAATCTCCTTCTTTTTCTTTTTCTTTTTTTTGTTAACCAAGCTGATATCATAAAAACTAAAAAACAACCATTCTGTTACAAAAAAAACTCAGTTTTATCAAAAGTTAGCAAATTATCCACCGCTGGTGGTGGTTCATACAACAAAAGGAAATCAACAGGTTGGGTTGCTCTCATATTAGCAAACTTATCAGCACATCTATTAACTTCCCTAAATATGTGGGTCACTATGCAACTAGGAAAGACTTTGATCGGGGTCCTGCAATCATTCAAAAGAGATTCTAACATGAGATTATGAGAGGAGGGGTTGTTAAGTAAGTGTACAAGAACATTAGCATCAAGTTCTATATTAAAATTGAGAATATCTAATTGCCGAGCTAATAAGAGGCCATCTTCCATTTATTTATTTTTTCTTTTGTGCTTATGTTATAATGGATGCCAAAAATACTGAAATGGAAACTTATTTTGTATGGTGTTTTTCCTTTTCAACTAACAAACAGGTTTTTTACTTTGAAAACATAAGAAAGTTATTTTTATTTATTTTTATTCTTAAAAACAAGTTTTGGAAAACAAAAAACAAAAACGATTACCAAACATAACCTAAGCATTGGCAAAGCAAGTACCATAGGAATTACGAATGACTCCAAATGCCGTAACAGCATTTTGCAAACAAAAACAAGTAGGAGGAAAAACTTTTTATTATTATATAATTTAACATCCTTAATTTGTGTTTGCATTCAACTGAACGTTACACCAAAATGGATATGCCTTGTCTCACAAAAAGTGAATCTAATAAAGGTGATGAAACCCCTTATCTACAAAATTCAAAAGATCAACTTTTTCCTTTAATTTTTCTAGTTTATGAATAATATTTTGAGGTCTTTTTTTAAGAGATAATTATATTTTAATAAATTTTCAGCAAAAAGTCAAATAAAGTAGTAGCAAATGGATTTGTTACTCAAATTAGAATCTTTGTCATCTGAATTTGAATCAACTTGATCGCTCATTGGCTGATTGGTTGGCTGGCTTCTTATTCTTAATACATCCCCCCTACATGAAGAAAATTATAAAGATGTACCTTAAGTCTTAACATATCATTCGTTATATTTGGTTGTTGTGAGTAAAAAGAATTGTGATTATTTACAACCACGGAAAAGTGGGGAAAAAACAAATTTCTTATATATTTTATGTTATAAAATCAATCATCTTTGTTATAGCCTGAAACATGTTCAATTATAAGTTGTAGTGTAACGACCCCGCCCCAACTATGTAGATATTGTCCACTTTGGGGCCCATACCCCTTATGGTTTTGTTTTTCCCCAGGCCTCTACACATTAAAGGGAGATCATTCCTTATAAACACATTCTCATGTGCTTCTCTAGGCGATGTGGGATTCCATGGAATGCAAGACCCCCCTTTTTGGGTCACTACAATCCACCCCCCTTACGGGCACACGCGTCCTCGCGTGTGGAGCCCACACTTTTAGCTAGGGCATGGCTCTGATACCATTTGTAACGACCCCGCCCCAACTGTGTAGATATTGTCCACTTTGGGGCCCATATCCCTTATGGTTTTGTCCTCTACACATTGAAGGGAGGTCATTCCTTATAAACACATTCCCATGTACTTCCCTAGGCGATGTGGGATTCCATGAAATGCAAGGCCCCTCTTTTTGGGTCACTACATGTAGTACGTAATTTTTTTAAGAATAAAATGCACTTATTATATATATATATATAGAGAGAGAGAGAGAGAGAGAGAGAGAGAGAGATTGACTTTATTTTTTAAAAAATGTACAAAAATATTGCTTAATAAAGTATTACCACCTTACCCAGTGTCCGCATTTGATAACAAAAGCCAAAAAACAATAATAAATAAAAAACAATCACATTCTCCCTACTTACAATGCACCTATGAATTTGATATTTATAATTAGTCAAGTACCTCAAAAATTTCTTAAGACACTTCCCTATAAGAAAGGCCAAGTTTCACAGCCTCTTTGGCTGCCCACATTTCTAGGCAGTAGGCACACCTCAATCAATTTCCAAACAAACAAACATTCCTAAAAACCCCAAATCACCCTCTCCCCTCTCTAACAAAAATGAACCTCCTTTCTTCTTCCTTTCTCATCACTTTTCTTCTTTTCCAACGCCTCACTTTCTCTTCTCCTTCACACACCACCTCTGAGCTTTTCGACACCTGGTGCAAACAACATGGCAAAACTTACTCTTCAGAAGCTGAAAAGCTGTTCAGGTTCAGGGTCTTTGAGGACAACTTTGACTTTGTTAAGCAGCACAATGATATGGGCAATTCTTCTTATGCACTGTCTCTCAATGCCTTTGCTGATCTCACCCACCACGAGTTCAAGGCCTCTCGCTTGGGATTCTCTCCTGCTTCTTCCATGAAACTCAATCATGGGAAGGTTCAGGACCCGGGTTTTGTTCGTGATATTCCTTCAGAGATGGATTGGAGGAAGGAAGGAGCTGTGACCCAGGTCAAAGATCAAGGGAGTTGTGGTATGAGAGCTCTTGTTCTGATATACAAGTTCTTTATGACTTATAAGTTATAATAAAGATCATTGGATTTAAGAATTTTGGTGGGTTTTAGTTGTTATTGTTAGTTTTGATCTCTATGTTAGAAAGCATTTTAACTTGAAGGCTTCATGCTTTTTTTGATGAATTATGCTTTTTTTAGATGTGGGTTGTCTGAGTTTGAATTGGATCACAAGTAAATTGTGGTGTTCACTTCAGACAACATTAACACAGAAAGAAACCCGAATGCCTTATGGATGAGCACTTTGCTAGTTTGCTGATTTGCTTATTTGCTGAAAGTTGGTTAAATGATAGTTGTAGCTAGAAAATGTGAGGAAAGCTTTACATGAGCCAATAAACTAAAAAGTTAAAAGAAAAGGTTGCTGGCAAATGTACAGGTGCCAAGAGCCCCAATACAACTAGATTGAGTTTTATATGTGCAAAAATATCTCCCTGAATAGGGTCATAGGGGTTCCAATGATGACCTTAGCTTCTACTCTCTCATCCTCCTTCTGTTTGTGGCATTTATAATTGAGTCTTAAGCTCCTATATTTTCCCCTTCTACCAAGCCCTCAAAACTGAAGTGCGTGTGCTATGTGCATAATGGTTGTGGTATTATATTATCGGAACTCTGACCTGAATTGATCTCTGTTGCATCTGCCATCCCTCATGATAGGGAGATTTTCTGGTGCTTGAAGGAGGGTGCCATGCTTCACAATTAAGAAAAACCTATTTCTGCCTTTTGAGTGCAATCCTTTTGATTGATCCTCATAAAGATGGATGTTTCAATGGAATCAACTAGATGCAGATTCTAGAGACCTAATTGAAATGATACCGAATTTTGGTTTTAAAAAAATATTGGGAACTATTTTAAAGCTTTTTTACCCTAGAATTCTCCATGTTTTAATTTCAAGCTTGCTAGACCACTTTTGTACTAATGATATTAGTCATAATCGGGTGATGATACCATTCTAACAAGCTACAGCATGATGTGTAAATCCACCATGACCAGTTTAAATATATATCTTGAAGCTTCTTTAGTTTTAAGAAAAAGATAAAAAATAAAAGGACCTTCAAAATCTTTTGCTGGAAGGGCTACCACTCCTCTTCATCATCTTTATGTGTGTGTGCGTATGTGTGCATGCATAATCAATGTTTTCACCAGGCTTTGGGAGATTATATGCGCATCATACAACCTTGTATTCTAAGACAATGATCTGATGCACCAAATTAGCTTTATGGGCAATACTTTTGGTATTGAACATTCCTCTAACTTGATAAATTCTATGTTTTGATTTAGAAATCTGGTTAACAAGTATTATTTTATGGTTTTCTTGCTTTCTTCTTGTCTGCTTCATCAACTGTGCCAATAATCAGTTTAGCTTAACTGGCCAGTTCACAACAGATTTCATAACATTAAGAGATCTGTCATTGTTCTAACAAACGTCATTCCTTTACATTATGGAAAGGATTCAAATGTTCTTGTCACCAATTCAGCACGAGTGAGAGAGAGAGAGAGAAAGAGGTTAATGTAAGATCCTTAAGTTTCAGTAGTAATTACTTCATAACGTTTAAGTTTGTAGTTATAATGAAAGTAATTTCATTTTCATATTGTTAAAACATGTGTTGCATACGTTTTGATGTGATTTAGATATAAATTTAGTTGTTTTGTTGTATAGGTGCTTGCTGGTCATTCTCAGCTACTGGAGCTATTGAAGGTATTAATAAGATTGTCACCGGATCTCTTGAAAGCCTCTCAGAACAGGAGTTAGTTGATTGTGACAAATCTTATAATAGTGGCTGTGAAGGTGGGCTCATGGACTATGCATATCAATTTGTCATTGATAACCATGGCCTTGATACTGAGGATGATTATCCCTATCAAGGTCGGGAAAGGTCCTGCAAAAAGGACAAGGTAATTGTTATTTTTTCTTTGATTCACGTTTAATACTTATGAGTTTTGTCTGTTTTTTCTCTCTGTTTCTATGTTGCTTCATTCATATTATTTTAGCTCTGTAATTCAAGTTAGCATTTCCATTGATGACATTTTTTTTTCTTACTACACTGCAGTTAAAAAGGCGTGTTGTGACAATTGATGGTTACACTGATGTGCCATCAACTAATGAGAAACTGTTACTACAAGCTGTGGCAACACAACCTGTGAGTGTAGGTATATGTGGCAGTGAGAGAGAATTTCAGATGTACTCAAAGGTTGGTCCTAATCCTTAATCTCAGAGATATTAGAATTCTTAATTACTGTTATAATAAGTTTTTTTTTTCCTATTTTATTTGTGTGATAGGGGATTTTCACTGGCCCATGTTCAACTTCTTTGGATCATGCTGTATTGATTGTAGGGTATGGTTCAGAAAATGGAGTAGACTATTGGATTGTGAAAAACTCATGGGGAACACGTTGGGGAATGAATGGCTATATTCACATGCTGAGGAACAGTGAGAATTCACAAGGGCTATGTGGCATCAACATGCTAGCTTCATATCCAACCAAAACGAGCCCAAATCCTCCTCCTCCACCTTCCCCAGGTCCCACCAAATGTGACATTTTCACTTTCTGTGGAGAAAGTGAAACCTGCTGTTGTGCAAGGCACCTTCTTGGAATCTGCATTTCCTGGAAATGTTGCGAGCTTAATTCAGCTGTTTGTTGCAAGGACCACACTCACTGTTGCCCCCATGATTATCCCGTTTGTGATACAAAGAGGAGTCAATGCCTCAAGGTTTGTCTCAACTCCCTTTAAACGACAAAAGAATTTCTCAACCTTTAGCTTGGTATTGCTTGGATAAACGGCATGTGAAATGCGCGTGCTGTATTGTCTTAAAATGCAAACTAGCCTTTTAAGGCTTTTGATGACTGTTTTACAAACAGGTTTTTTGTACTCGGTACAGAGTTTAAGATTTTTCCAATTTAATAAATCTTATAGTTTATTGCTTTTCCATATTCTGGACTAATAAAAACCATCAAATGCTTGCAGCGAGCTGGGAATGTTACAAGAATGGAAGCTGTTGAGAGCAGACGGTCTTCGGCGAAGTCGGGTGGTTGGAGTTCCTTTTGAGGACTGGGTCCTGAAAAACTTCTTCAGTATGTACCAGTGAGTAATTTTTTTGCCAAACTGTTGCATGAGTTGTGCATTTCCCCACGCAAGGATGAAAATTAGCTTATCTTGGAAAGATATGGTCTTGTGTAAACATGATACTAGGTGTGTTTGAATACCTCTTATTTTACTAAAATTGAAAAATTATTACTGAAAGTACTATAGATAAAGGTAAAAGTTAGTTGAAATAGTACAGTGGGTCCATGAATAATGCCAAAAAATGTAATGAGACTCATGAATAGTAGCAAAAATAAGCTAAATAGTGAAATAATTTTAATTTTTAGTCCTAACCCAAACGCACACGAAACCTATTGTTTTTTATTATTGAAATTGACTGATTGATTATTTTGCTGAAAGTGAAAAATTATTCCTGAAAGTATTATAGATAAAAAATAAAAGTTAGTTGAAATAGTACAGTGAAGTTTATGAATAGTGCCAAAAAGTGTAGTGAAACTCATGAATAGTAATAAAAATAAATTAAATAGTAAAATAATTTTAATTTTTAGTCCTAATCCAAATGCACACGAAGCCTATTGTTTTCAGTTATTAAAATTGACTAATTGATTATTTCCAAAAACGTGCTTGTTTGACGTGTCATTCCCTTTATGGATGAATTAATAATGATTGAAGCTTCATCGTAAGAGATTTAGATGTGGACAAAAAAATAGTGTCTTGTAACATTTGTTCTAGTTCTATTGAAAAGTACGCAGAGTTGTGGATTAGGATAAGATATACAGTTTATCAAAACCGACTCATATCAACCTCATTTTCAATTTCCCAAAGGATATAGCACACCTGAATTTCAATGCTCGAGTTCAGAAGCAAAACGTTGCAAAAGACCGCTTGGACTTTAAAGATGGAATATATAAATATATATATATATATATATATATACACACACGTTAAGGCAAGACATTCTCACGAGAGACGTTTAGGAACAATTACTTTGATTGGTACCTAAAACATAGTAATAGACTAATAGTAATTTTGTCTACACATTTCTAGTTTTGAAGCAACAAATAGTAATGGACCTGTTGCCTAGTCTGTAGGAAAAGTGAACAACAAACTTTCATGCAATTGCTCATAAAATATTAGCAGGAGTGATAATCAGCCTTTGCATTGCACCATAGGCACCTTCAGAATAAATCACACATAGGCTGGAAATCTTGGTTTAGCCAACTCAAGATGGGAGTGAAGCATGCCTTGCTACTATTTACAGGGAATCGTTGGGTTTCTCAAGCCACAAAAGTGGTATGAATACTCTGGAGTCTGGACCATATTGAGTTATCAATACTTTCTACCAGATGGTCGAATTGTGAAGCTTTCTGCTTTGCTTCGAGATAAAGAGTGAAGCTTATTCTAGTTTGCTTTCATAAGTGTATTCTCAAAAAGAAAGAAGAGACTAATAAGAAGAGATGTTTAAATTTTATGTTGCATCTACAGATGCTCATGAGGGCAATGCTTATTCTAGTTTTGTTTCTAGGACCTGCTCAATGCTAGCATTAACAGTGGATTTTCACCATCAAGCATAGGCACAGCATACAAATGAATTACCAAATTCCAGGAAAAACGCAATCAAACCCATGCAAGGAACTATTAAAATCAAATTTATGATAATTAGCAGCTTCAAGGAATAACTAACCAAATGTAAACAATGAAAAAGATGAAATTCTCGTCATTGTCATAATCCTTTCCATGGACAACACACTGTAGGGAACCTTCAAAAAATAAACTTGGGGACATTTTGATTGCCCAAAAACCAGCTAATCATCAAGATTCTCCAATCTGAGCTGTTGGAAGGAACATATATCATCCTTCTCATCCAACCTTCAACCCAATCTAGCTACTGGCTTTAAATCATGTTCTGCACACTAAATGCTACTGAATCAAAACTTATACCAAGTTTCCTTCAGAATCATGGTTATCAGTTATATGAAATAAAGACGGATGGAGAAAAGAGTCAAAGATGGATCTAAAAATGAAGGTTTGTCCCCCAATCAAAAGTAGTTTTTCCCACCACTACCAATCAATTTCCTAGTTAGCTCAATTCAATCACTTGGTCTTTCACCATAACACATGATAGGGTTGGGGTTTGAATGATTACCCAGTGGTATGTTACTAACAGCCTCTATAGATTATGGTTCCTAGAGTCTGGGGTTGGAAACCCACCCCACCAATTTAATTAGCCAAAAAAAAACTATTAACACATGATAAAGCACCCTAAAAGTTATCTAGTATTATTATATGAAGAAAAGGAAATCATGCTGTTTCTAAGCCTATAGACATTAAGCTAAAATAAAGTCCACTTGTTTAAACACAACTAAGTCTAAGTCATGCTGAAAGTAGTACTCAATTTAATAATGGTAAGCCATCTAACAAGGTCCCAACCATGTTAAAAGTAGAAACCCAATTATTCTGTCTCTCTATGTGTGTATCATCTTGTAGTCAAAAGATCTAAATCACAAATAACACTAATCCAATAGAGTAGCTAGGGGTCATACTCCAACTGGTATCAATAAAAGTTTAGGTTTAGTGGCAACTAGCAATGCATTTTCTCTTCTCTTGATCACCAATATTGTTTATAACCATTAGTACGCAAACAAAGCACTTAATAATTTGTTCTTCTTTCCTTTTTTGTAAAAAAAAAATACCATTCTAATGAATACATAAAACACATTTTTCATTCTTTCATTTCATGTAAGAGATTTATTCCGTCTCTCAAAATAATAGGTCATGAACTCATGAAGGCCATGTCACATTGCCAATATATAAAAAAATTGAATACCATTCCAAATTAGCCTTCCTTGAACACACAGTCTGTAAGATATACTATCACCTAGTCCTTAACTACACTCATGTTTCTCTACAACATTACAGATCCATTTTTTGATAGGTAATTAGAAAACTTATATTAAAGAGGAAAAAAAAGAAAAGAGAAGTACAAGATGTTCATGATGATGAACAACAACACAACACAACAGCAATAAAACAGCAACACAGCACAACACTACACAACACAATAGCAAGAGAGAAGTCAGGAAACTAAGCTAAGGGAAGGCATAAACTCAGAGAGGGAAGAACACTCAGTAAAACCCCAACACTGAGACCACTCCATTAGACTGCGTTGGCATAAAATCTTTAACTCCTCCAATGTTTTCTCTTTATCTTCAAAAGATCGACGATTTCGCTCCAGCCACACAATCCACATTAAGCACCCTGGAACCAAGTTCCAAATTTCCGAATTATGCTTCCCAAGCCATTGATGCCAACTAGATAACAAACCCACCACCGAACCCGGCATAACCCAATGAATACCAAAAGCCTGAAGCATGAAAGCCCATAGGGAATGTATAATAGGACAATGAAGAAGAAGGTGGTCTACCGACTCTCCATCAGAGCAACACATACAACACCAATTAGCTAGAGGACGACCCTTAAGCATTAGGTTATCCAAAGTGAGGATCCGACCATGGGCAGCAGTCCAAAGAAAAAAAGCCACGCGCTTAGGAATCTTTGGTTTCCAAACACCCTTCCAAGGAAATAAAGAATTCGAGGCACCCCGAATCTCATGGTAGTAAGATCGGGTGTCGAACTTCCCATCCCCTTTCAGCCCCCAGCAAAGAGTATCTCTCCTATCACCTCGAGGAATACGAGGATGGATAAGCTGAAAAAGAGAGTATCTCTCCCATCCCATTATAGTTCAATCTCAAGCAAATTTCACAAACTAGATGCCAAACTTTGCTTAGAAAACTCCCATATAAGCTTAACAAACTGGTTGTACACCTAAGTTATCATGCTATCATTAAAAACCCATACACCATTCAAAAATTCTCTTACTATTACATAATTTTCCAACTTTTCCAAGTGTTTATATAACAACTAATAAAACTAAAACGATTCCAATTATATATCATCAAAATTTACAACTTGTAAAAAAGAGCCCAAAAATATAAAAGTTACCGCAATCCTCTTCTTTCGTTCGTTTTACGAGGACGGAAACACATCCTTAACAGCCGAAGCAGCCGTCAAATAATTGAGCGTGTTCCTCAAAGTCTCTTTCTCTCTCTTAAGCCTCGCCGCCGTGTCTTCGAGCTCAAGCAAAGCTTGCTGCTCTCTCGGCGCGCCTTCAAAAGTACTACCCACAAAGAACGAAAACGGCGTCGGAAATAGGTTCCTCCTCAAGTCCTGGACCTCCTTCTCCGGCTTCCCGCCGAGCCGGTTCGAAAGCCGAATCACGTCCTTCATATACGTCTCGACCTCGCTCGCCAGCGACTCCAAATCCTCCTCTCCGTCGCCGGACGGCCGGTCCTCCAGCCACGTCACCTCGGCGACGAGGTAGGGTTTGGTGCGGACCAAGTTGGTGACTCGGAACCGTTCTTGGCCTTTGCAGATTAGGAAGAACCGGTCGTCGACGAGTCGCTCGTGTTTGACTACCTCGCCGACGCAGCCGACTTCGGCGGCGCCGGTGACGGCGTCGGAGAAAATGACGCCGAAGCGGAGATCGGTCTGGAGGAGAGTGTGCATCATGATGCGGTACCGGAACTCGAAGATCTGTAAGGGGAGGATAGCGCCGGGGAAGAGGACTAAGGGGAGAGGGAAGAGTGGGAGCTCGACGACGTCGTTGGACTTCGGCGGGTTCGTGTGGTGCTTTTCGGAGAAGGAGGAGGCGGAGCAGCGGAGGGAAGTGGGTTTTCCGCGGCGGAAAGTATGGAGGGAACTGGGTTTGGGAGAGAGGAATTGTAAGGGGTTTAAGGGGGAGAGAATGTTGCTGTTTTTGTTGTTAGGGTTTAAAGTGGGTTTGTGTGAGGGAATGAGCTGAGGGAGAGCCATTGGTGTGTTTTTTTTTTGTGTTTTGTGTTTGGTTTTAGAGTGGAGAGTAGAGAAGCATATTGATATGTGTTTTGTTTTGTTTGAGGGAAAATTAAAAAAGTGAAAGTGTTTTCAGTGTTTCCAGTTTCACTGTTGTGAAGGATTGGAAAATGTGGTGGGATTTCAGAGTAGGGAAAGAAGATGTGGATGATATGGAGAGAGAATGTGAGGGATGTTTGGATGTGGTTTTGGATTTCCCACGTGGGTTTGGGATAGTTTTTGCTTTTGAGTTGAGTTAATTGATGCAAAATTATGTGGCACGTGCGTGACCTACTTAAGAAAAATACTGCAACTACCATATATGTGGTGCAGTGCTGGTGGTGGTGGTGGCTATTGTTTGCTAATAAATCGTTTTCCGAGCTTCTCAATCAAGCTAAAAGATCTTATGAATCTGGGAATTATTCTGATGGTGTTTGGATTTATACTTGCTGGGCCCGGGAGAATGGAAATGGCCACATTTTCGATACCCATATTTTCTTTTTAAAGTGAGTTTGGGACTCACGCAGTTACACACAAGGTTATCAAAATCAGGATCCTACTTAGGATCGTGGAAGGTAGGTAGGATCGTAGATCGTAGGATCAGATCATGGATCGTAAGATCCTACCTATTTTCAAATTTTAAGCAAAAAACCTATTAATAATGACTTTGTATGTTATATAATCACTTAAAATATGAATCCATCTATTAAAAAAAAAAAAAATTGCATCATAAAATGTAATTTGCATGCACTACATCGTTCTTATGTCATTCTAACGAAACAAAATATATTTAACTTTTGACATAATGTATCTAAAAAGTTCAGTTCATGTTTAATTAGCAACTAAGTACCAAAATATTATCTACACATATGGAAAATGTTTTCCAAATTCTAAGTTCCAAATCCAAAATAAGTTAGGCTAATTAGCATATAAAAACTAGCTAACTACAAATTTACAATATGTAATCCAAAAGAGAATTTTCAATCTAAGGTAAACTAGCTAATTACAAATATGAAATCCAAAAGAGAATTCACATTCTAAGATTCTTCTAATCTAATCACTATCATTGTCATATCCCATTTCATCATCTAAATATTTTAGGTTTTGTTTTTGAAAACATTAAACTTAAGTACTATAGGTTTTTTTTTTAGATTTTATGTAGACATAGGGGTAAATTTGGGACTTCAATTCATTATTGAGCTTATGAGGCTTGTGGGTTTAGGTGGATTATCTTACCCAAATGAATCCCACTTAAAAAAAAAAAATTTTAAAAAATAAAAAAAAATCAACCAAAATGGTAGGATCGGTAAGATCGGTAGGATCCCATACGATCCTATGATCCTATGCGATCCTACACGATCTTATCATTTTTGCGATCCTGCTATGATTTTAAACTTTTTGGTGAGATGGGATCGTAAAATCGTGCGATTTTACGATCCGGATCGCGATTTTGACAACCATGGTTACACATATAGTTAAACCTTCATGAACCATTTTATAAAAACTAGTTGAAGCCCGTGCAATTTATATTAAAACTTGTAGAATATAAATAATTATTATAAATAAGTAAAGTGTATATATATACATACTCCACCTAGAAAAGGAGTCCAAATAAAAATCAAATACTCTAAACTCCTTGAAGTTACCTAATCAAGAAGTTTAGGTTAATTACATATTAGTTATATATATATATATATATATATATACTTTATCCCAAAAAAAAAAAAAAGTTAACATTATTAAGCTAGATTGTTATTATATATTTTTATTTTTATTTATTTTTTGTTTACGTTAAAGTTAATACCCAAAAAAAAAAAAAAAAAAACTTACGAGAAGCAGTATGTTTTTTTTAGAGATACACTTACTTTATGATAACAATGAATTAGAGATAAGAATGAATTAGAGTCTTGATTTTTTGAATTTGAGATATAAATGAATTAGAGTCTTGATTAATCTGCAGTTTTTATTTCATTTTTTTTTAGAGATACACTTACTTTATGATAACAATGAATTAGAGATAAGAATGAATTAGAGTCATGATTAATCTAATATTAATTTACCTACAATCTTACATGAAGTAGTTTTTATTTTACGCTTGCTATATAATATTTTTTTGTTTAATCTAATATTAATCTATACCTACAATCTTACATGAAGCAGACGTGATAGTCGCTAACTCGTGCGATACACCTGATAGTTAATAAAAGTTTAAAATAGTATGAAGTATTCTCAATCCTTTGCCTCTTTCTCTATTCTTCTTTATCATCGATGCATAATAATCCTGTTGGTTCAAATAGTCCACCAAAAGGACTCCTACGTTTTTTTGTTTTTTTTTGTTAGCAAAAGATTAGAAAAAAGAACTCCTACGTTAAACCTATTAAAAAAAAAAACCAAATAATAAACCAAATTAAAAAAGGTTCCCAAGTTGAACAAAGAAGAACTCCTACATTTTTGTTTTTGTTTTAAGTAAAAGATTAGAAAAAAATAACTCTTATATTGAACCTATTAAAAAAAAAAAAAACCAAATAATAGGTGTAGCGTGAGGTTTTATTTTATTTTATATATGGTAACAACAATTCTAATTGGTTTCAAATAACTTTGACAATTAAATGTTAATACAATAAGAATTTGATCATAGAGGAAATCATAAAAATACAAAACTCTTCTTCTTGGAATTCCAAGAATCTTTAGTACTAATAGGACTTATTTTTAAAAAATAAAAAAAGAGACTTATAGGCGTGATATTATTTATTTATATTTTTTTATGGAAACAGTAGTTCTCATTAATTTCAAATAGGCCTAACAATTAAAATGCTAATACAATAATTAATAATGTGACCGACAGAGGACATCCTAAAAGTGCAAAACTCTTCTATTTGAAATTCATCCAAGCATGCCAAGGATCTTTGATCCTAATAAGACTTAGGCTCCGCTTGGGAGGAGAGAATAGAATGGAATGGAAAGGAATGAAAATAATTATTTTATAATATTCTTCTATTTTCTTGTTTGGGAGTTTTAATGGAGTGAATGGAAAGCTCATTCCCTTGTTTGGGAGTTTAAGTAGGAAGGAATGGAATGAGTAGGAGGGAACACTCATTCCTTTCTATTCCCTTAAAATCTCAAATTTTCATTCCCCCGAAATTGGGAGGAATGGGAGGGAATGAAATTAGATTTAATAATTTTTTTACTAAAACTCCCAAAATACCCCTGTATATTCAATTCTTTATTTTAAAATAGGGGTCTAATAGTAATATTGTCATAAAATGATTCCATTCCATTCCCTCCATGTTGCTCCTGAACAAGATTACTTACATTCCATTCATTTTCATTCCTCTCCATTCGTTTATTTTAAAACATCCAATCAAGGTTACCTAATTCCATTTCGTTCCATTATTTTTTATTCATTTTCCTTACTTAAATACATTCCATTCCATTCCTTTCCATTCTCTTATGATCATTCCATTCCATTCTATTCCATTCCCTTATGAACTCCCAAGCGAAGCCTTAATCTTTTTATAATTAAAAAATAAAAAGGATTTGTGATGTGGAAATTTGTGAGATCTTGAAAGTAATGTGGTAAAATATTAAAAAAGGTCAAACAATAAGAATAAAAATATCAAGATACTTTGGTGGCATCTATTACCTCTACCTGCGAATTATTGGTCCAACCTAAAATTAAATCATAACCCCTAACCTCAATAGATCATAAACCATATATATTTGCTACTTCATATTTGAATCTAAATAAAAATTTACAACAAATCTATGTTACAAACCAAACCAAAGCAGTTATTCAATACCGTGAAGCATCTAAAACAACAAATTAAACGAAGAGAAAAGAATACCATAGGTAAGATATGGTTGGAGCCATGCTGGATGATCTTTCTTGAGCTTTTGAGTATGTTAGCAACAACCACACCAATTTTTGCGTGTGTCTAATTCTCTACGCAGTGGCCAAAAAGTAAATTTTTATTTCTGTATTTTTTTTAAAGAGATAAACTACTTAATGATAAAAATGAATTAGAGTCCTGGTAATATACTATTCATTTTTAGTTCTTTAAAAATCTAAAAATTTAATAAATTTTTTGCAATTTGGTGAAGTCACGTGACGTAACCACGGTGTCTAAACCCAACTTTTATTATATATAATATGATTTTAATATCACTTTTATAAAAAATATTCCAAAAAGTCAATTACCTTTTTCCTTTCCTATATAAAGTTTTTAAAAATAATTTCTAAACTAATGTTCTTAGGTCATCCGTTAATTTTTTCCCTATAATAAAATTTGAGATTAGGGGTCCGTTTGGATTGAACTTATTGTTGCTGAAACTGAAAACTGAAAACACTGTAGCAAAATAATTTTTATATGTGTGAATAGTGTCATTGGATCTATTTTTAATATATTTTTTTTTCTGAATAAAGTGGCTGTGGGTCCTATGAACAGTACTGCTACAGTGCTAATTTTCCCTTGCCTTTCAGCAAAACGTGTGAAATGAAAAAAAAGAAAAAGAAAAAAGAAGGGAGTGTAGACGCAGACACAGCTTTTAGATGTCATGGTTGTGCAAGTGATTATCTTCTCTCGTAAGTCACAACAAATAGTGTAAATTCTCATTAATTAAGATTATTCACTTTTAGGTAAAAGTCTATTTTAGCTAAGTTTCATAAATTTGAAATCCTACACTAACCATAATTCAGTTTTGGTTAAACCCTATGTCCACAACAAATTTCAACACCAATCCTCACAATTGGAATTTTAGTGAATACAAATTGTGATTTTTTTTTTAACTGTGTCTGATTTGTCGGGAAGAGGGGGCATATGTCCTTTACTTTTTACTTATTTTAAGGGAGTTGCCACCAAAGCATCAGTCATTGAGTTTCTAAGGTAATTCTAACCAAATTATTCACAATAAAATTAATATTATATAAGCTCACGTCATGCTCAAATAGGGTATGCCTTATTTTTTTATAATAAAAGATTAATGATTAAAATTAGGTAGATATGGTACATACAAAAAAAAATAAGCGTGTACCATACATACTATATAATAAAAGTCATGATGTATGCTTTCTAGTTACATCAACTAAACCTCCACTTCTTATTATTCATCTATATATATATATATATATATAAAACCGAAACTTTTGAAACTCCCACAATTTTTCACGTCAGTACAATATTTAAATTAAATTAAAATTTTCATCTCATCACTGTTTTCTTTTTCCAATGCAAATTAGACTTCTAGCCAAATAAGGACACTCTCCCACCGCCTCTACTCTCTCCTATTTAAGAATTGCTTGCATAGAAAACCTAAGTCCCAAAAATTATTCGTGGAGAAAATGATGTTTGAGGACTCTCACCACAAAGTGAATATTGAAACTGACATCTTTTTATAAAGGTTGGTCAATATCTTATATTTATATGTATGGCCGTTGGTCACCACTATTTTTTTATTATTTTTATTTTAAATTCTTTTTATTTTAGATTTTATGATTAGATCTGCAATTATCTTCTTTTGCTGCAACACAATTTTCTCCTTAAAACTTATTTTTCTTCAAGATATTTTTTGAGGGCGGCTCATGCTTCGCAATTCACATATTCCACTTATGTATTGGACTCCTTTCCTTCTTCGGTCAATGCATCAAGGTTAGGGTTATTTGATTTGTTCAATAAAAATTATAGATTTGTTGCTTGTTCTTATAAGTTTGTCAATTGTTGTTTTGTTTATTTAATTGCTGGGCCTGAATCTTTTAATTAAATCTTCAAATTTTTTTAACCTTTTAAAAGTTTTAATATTTTGAATTTTAACATTTAAAAGGTAACTCATATTTCTCTAATATTTCTATGTTGTGTAGACATTTTTTTTTGTTTATTATATTTCTCCATTGTGTAGTCACATTATTTTTGTTTTGTTTTAATAAATTCTTGACTCAAAATCTTCTAATTGTTTGGTTTACATATGAATTTTTAAGTTCATTTTTTGCAATACATTTAATTGTCTGGCCAATTTCAATAGTAGAAAAGCTATAATCATGGATTCCCTTCTTTCTATTGTATTTCTCTATTGCATAATTATATATATATATATATAGTTTTATTTCAATACTTTTGAAGCTTTGAATCTTCTGATTTAAAAAAAAAAAAAAAAAAAATTTGGCCTTTTGGAAGTTTTAACATCATAACTTTTGGGTTTTATTTTTTCTATTATTAGAAATTATCTAGAAGATTTCAATGAATATCCATGGATTATTTTTTTTAGGGTAACTCATCTTTATCTTATATTTCTATTCCTAACTTTTTTTTCCTATATTTTTTCTTTAATTGTCCGTGTTTACGTCTTTTTTGTTTTTCGTATTTTTACTTTCATAGCGTATGTACATGTTGTGTATGTTCTTTGATTCTTTCTTTAATGATTTTTGTGTGAGTATGTGTCATCGTATCTGGGTACTTAGGGAAAATCTATAAAGACTAAAGATGTTTTTTTTTTTTTTTTTGTAATGAATCCTGTGTTTTTCATGACTTTAGTGAGTCATATTCTTAATGATCGAAATGGTTTTGTTTGACGTGGATTTTGTTCATATTGGTTTCAAAGTTTATTTCTTGGCTTATATTATTAATTGTAATATATTTATTCATCAAACTGTTTAGTTGAGTTTGTTTTCAAAATTGTTTTCAGTGTTGGACATTTTCTTGAAGCATGTTGGTATCATATATTAAAATACTGTTAAGTTGATAATAATAATAATAATAATAATAATAATAATAATATAATTTAATAAATGTTTGAAACGTATAGCTATTAACAAATGTTTTAGCTATATGATTTTATTTTACAAATTCAATTTTGGTGTTGTAGTAAAATAAACAAAGATTAAATTATATATTGTACTCAATACATTTCTCGTGCATCGCACGAGTTAGCGACTAGTTGAAAATAATGTGAAACTATATTGCCAAACTGTAAAAAATGTTTTAAGAAAATAATACTTTGATTAAAATTTCAATGTAAATATTACAAGTTGTACAACCTATTTTCTTCACAAAACTTACTATAATTACATTAAAATTATTAATATAATAATTTATTTTAAAAGGAAATATTCTGCTACCAATGATATAATACAGTTTTCTTTTTTTGCTAGGTCAATGATATAATACAGTTAAAATAGTACTTCAATTAAAACTCAATTATTAAAATTTCGAAAGGAGTTTAATTATTTATTGTTTTTTTAATCAAATATTTTACATTATTTTCTAATCTATTGTAATTTTTAGGCGAAAACACAATTTTGGTTCCTACATTTTGAGGTCACGGTCAATTTGGTCCCTATATTTTGATAACAGTTTAATTCGGTTCATGTTATTATGAATTAGCACTCAATTTGGTCCCTACCATTAACTCATTAACGGAAAATGTCTATGTGGCAAACGCTGTGCATTGTTGGCACACTTGGAGCCTATGTGGCAACTAAAATAATAATAAAACTTTTTTATTACCTTCAAACAATTCCACATCAGTAATTAATTTATTAATTTTTAAAGAAATTATAAAAAAAAAAATTTAAATTCAGATCTGAAACACGCTAATCTTAAACTGAACCCAGAAAATCAAACCCCAATCAATTTTCACAAATCTCAATTTTTCACTTTAGGAATCTAGGCCTACCAACCCAGTTGAAACTTGTAAAGTGGTGGGTTGTGCTAGTGGTGTTGGGCTGCTTTTTGCGGCACTAAGCCCAAGTTTTTTGGATAAGAGAGTTGGGACCAGTCCAGCTACAACTTAAGTTGGTCCGGCTTGTGCGCAAACTAAGCCAAGTTTGCCAGGAACGTGCTTGTGGCAGGCAGAGCTATTTCAGACAAGTTGTGGCAGACAAGCATAATAATAATAAAATAAATAAAATATCTAGCTACTCAATGGGAAATGACCAAACAACCCTCAAACACAGTTACAACAATAATAATCACTTATACAGAAGGAAAAGAACAGACCAAAAGTGAACAAATATTAATATGTATGGATTAATCAGAAGATGAAGAAAATCAACTAAAATCTGGTTCGTAGGAACAAAACCAGAGAGGAAAGAACATTCCTTCTCAACGTAATTAATCTCTCAGGAAAAGTCCTGCCATGGAGATTAACTGCCCTGAGAGAAACGGACCTAAGTGGTTTGTGCACAAAGGCTCCTTGTGGTTTTCACAGAGAGCAAGATTTCGTGAAGATGAGAGGGAATCAATCTACCGGTGCATGCTTGCTGTTCTAATTCTCACTTTATTTTCTTTCTAGTTGTTTTCTTTCTTTCCTTCCCACTAGTTTTTTATTTTTTATTTTTTTATTTCTTGGTTTCTCTTTTCAAATTCCTATTTCTTAGTTAAGGTTCCCGTTGCTACTCTGTTTTTCTGTTCACGGCAAGATCCTCTTTTTATAGTGCCTGTCGTGACCGGATTTTATTGTTTTAGCCCTTCACCTCATTTTTTTGGTCTGGGTGTACTGGTCGATCATTACTGTTCTGTCTATGTGCCACCCCCTATCACTAGACAAAGAAGAGCATTTTGTTTGCTTTTCTGCCGTGGCACCCTTTCCTGCTACGGTCTGTGTTCTTTCTCTCTCCCTATCCCTTATGGCATGTACCTAGTGGTTCCAACTTAGCTTGCTTCTTTTGGGTAGTAAGTTATCCCAGCAGGACACTTCCCCGAAAGAGCCTGAGCCGGAACCTCAAAAATAGATTTTTTCCCCTCTCTCCACCACCAAACCATGCCCTCTGAATCTCTGACCCCCGACCTCATCATGCCTTATATTAGCTGGGTACAGGCTGGTAGTACTTGAGCCTTACACATGCCTTCCTTCCATATGTGTCCAAAATCTGTCTGCTGTCCATTCGTCTACCGTGCTTTGGAGGCTTGCCTGCATAGCCTGCCGTCCGTTTTCTTTGACATTTTATGTGGGCTGCTTTTCGATTTCCCGCTCCTCTTAGGAGCTGGGCCTTATTTGATGATGGACCTTACATTTCTTTGGCCCACTTCTTGATTTCCCTCATTTCCTGCCATATTGTTCTGTTATTCCTGCTGGGACTCTTTAGGCCAGCCGTTTACTCTTTCCCCCAGTGGCTTGGTATGGCTATTGGTTTTCCTACTTATGGGCTCCTTTGTCTCTTTTTGTCTTTCTCTTAGGCATCCTTGGCTCACTTGCTTTCTTTGGGCTTCCTTGGCCCTTTTACTAACTCTACATTCCCATGAGCTTTTACTAACTTCATTGTGCTTCCTTGGCCCAATTACCTTATTCTCATCCTTGGGGTTCATGGACCTGCCATAAACCCCTTACTTTCTTTGTTTGCATTACTTTGGGCCTGCAGCGGCTCTTTCTCACTTTTCTACATCATATACTGTCCATGGGTATGCTATTTCTCTCTTTCCGGGCTTCTTTAAGCCCACTTGCCTCTTCAAGGCCCATTTGTTTATTTCATGGGTCTGTGATCTATTATTCCTGCTGCTTAGGCTTAATGGTTTTGCCATCTGCTTGCCAATTCTTTGCTGCCCTTGTTGTTGGGCTTTTCTTCTTTCTACTTGGATTCTCATAAATGACCCTCAACAAAACTTTATTATACAAACAATTCCACATCAGTAATAAATTTTAAAGAAATTAAAAAAAAAAATATATATATATATATATATACATATATATATATGAAATTCAGATCTGAAACACGCTAATCTTAAACTGAACCCAGAAAATCAAACCCCAATCAATTTTCACAAATCTCAGTTCTTCACTTTAGGAATCTAGGCCGACCAACCCAGTTGAAACTTTATTATATAAATAATCGAGAATGCTTATTGAAATTTACACACATTACAACGATAATGTTCTAAGAAATTCTCGAGAGCTAATTTTTCTCCAAGTCTACAAAGACTACTCCAAACAAGAACTTAGCTTCTGCTAAACCCGCCATGGAAAAATCACTCAATCCACTACTCCAAACAACTCAGTCGGTTCCTCAATGGAAATCACCAAGGCCTTGATGGTCCCTTTTCTTCCACTCATCCAACAGCTTAAAGAAAGAGTAATGGATAAGTTTAGATTTCAACGTTGAGGTTTTGGCTTAGTGGGTAATGGCCATATGCTAGTTTCTCTCTCTCCACGCCTTTGAATTGATTACTTGATTGAATATTTTTGGATTTGGGATTTATTTGGGAGTGGATTATAGATGGTTGATTTTGGACTGTGGATAGCTTTAAGGAGATGGGAAAGAGAGATTGATACCGTTGTGGGAAAGAGAAATTGTAGATGGTTGAGCCACACGATGGTGTGTGTAGGTGAGAATTGAAGAATTGAGATCTGTGAAAATTGATTTGAGTTTGATTTTCTAGGTTCAGTTTAAGAGATTAGTGTATTTCAGATTTGAATTATTAAAAAAAAAAACAATTTCTTTAAAATTGATAAATTAATTATTGATGTGGAATTGTTTGAAGTTAATAAAAAAGTTTTATTATTATTTTAGTTGCTACGTAGGCTCCAAGTGTGCCAACAATTCACACCGTTTATCATGTAATCATTTTCTATTAATGAGTTAACGGTAAGGACCAAATTGACTGTTAGTTCAAAATAACAGGGACCAAATTGGCTGTTACCAAAATATAGGGATCATATTGACTGTGGCTCCAAAATGTAGGGACCAAAATGGTATTTTTACCTAATTTTTAATTATATTATTATTGTTGTTATTATGTGATTCTTTGTTTAATTGTGCATTATAAGTGCATAATACTAATATATTTGATAAATAGAATTTCAACTTATAACACATGCTCGATAATAATTGTTTTTATCATCAGGCTAAGGCACAAATTGGTTTTTTATGCAGGCGAGGTTCGAATTCCAGATTCATATTCGACAACAAAAAACTTTGCCAGTTGAACAACATAAAACCCATGTAATATTAATATTTTTAAAAGATTGATTGATCGTGTACAAATATTTTATGTTGTATTCATGTTTTTACTTTTTAAAACAAGAGTAATACTATAGGTATTACAAATTTTATTACATTGAGCTTTACAAACGAATGTATCACCAATAAAAAAAAAAAAAAATCAAATATTTAGTTTTGACATAATTGAAACTTACCAATCACATTCATAGTCATATTAGTTTGTAAGTTTTATGTAATAAAATTTTTACCTTATGTTTGTTTTGAGAGAATGGAATGGAAGAGAAGATAAAAGGAATAAGGGGAAAGGGAAAAATGTGGCCCAAGTGATAGGTTTTTTTTTATCAAATTTGGCTTGTTTTATTTTCTCTTATGCTATCCAAACAATGGAAAAGACTTTATTTTTCTCTCTCTTTCCCTCAAACCAAACATAGTGTTAGTACCTTTAGCATTTAAAAAAAAAAAAAAAAAAAAAAACAATATGGGTCAATTCGTTTTGTTTGAACTTTGAAATTTGAATTCCGATAGGAGCTAGGGGCTAGGCTCGGACGACGGCCAATTGACCTTCTCGGTATAACTGGGTAAGTTCAAATTGCAAGTTTCTTTAGTTATTAAACCATGAATCCGTTGGACTTTTAAGAATTGATAGAACAACTTTAAAATTACAAAAGAGAGATGATTTTTTTTTTTTTTTTTAAAATTAATCAGATCCTTAAAAATCACAATATATTATAGACATATGAAATCAATATTTAAACAAATACAATAAGCTATTTGTTGAGGACACTTTCTCACAACTATGGATCTATCGAAATGTGCATTAAATAGGGAAAGCCCAAACATACGGATGAAGGTGTATACTTTAAATCGGGGAAGATACAAGGAGTTGTGGTTTGGACTTTGAAGGGCATAAAAGAGCCTATGAATGTAAACTTGGAGAGCTTATAAAACCCATAAGCTAGCCCATGAACAACCCATTGTATAGCAGCCCAAACACAAGTGGAAACTTCCTTCTATCTGCATCTGCATCTACTGGGGATGAGATTGTTCTCGTCAAATCACAAATCATGAAAAAATGGCAACACTTTTCACTCTCCTTACCAAACACATACAGTGGAAAACACAAATATTTTCTATCATCCAACCAAACAAAATTAGAAAAATCAAAAACACTCTTTATCTATAATTCAGTGGATTCTAAGGTGATTTTATAGTGATTCTTTTTCACTCGGCAGTACTCTCCAAGTACCCTAGCTCTCTCTCTCCTTTGTTTCACTTATCTTGCTTCAATTAATATCTCATAAGGAGTAATTTGATGTATATTATCTTTATTGCACTTTTCTTTCTTTTTGTACATCATTATTATGATAGGGAACAAAGGTCCACATATAGTTGTTGCAATCCACGCTTGTGTAAAAAATTCTTGGACTCAACTTCTCCCGTATGCTTTGCACTTGTTTTGACAAAGAGAGAAAGGTTGGTTACTCCTTATCTTTGCCAACGCATGCAACTAAGATGAGTTTGGCAAAGATAAGTTTCACTCACTTTCTATTTTACTCTCCCCATTTATTATCAAATGGTTTTATATAATGACATTGCTAAATACATTCAAGCTAAATACGATTACTTGGGTAAAGACAAATATATTCATTTAATATTGCTAAATATACAGAACCTTACTCATGAATCATAACAATCTAACATATTTCTTCACAATTATTTGTAAAGGCTTCATTCCTTAATTTTTTTTATATATATTTTTTTTATACAAGATAAAAATTCTACTCTAGATTAATCTAAGTGTATATATGTGTGAAGCTCTCTCCTGGAAACTTGAATCCTGGCCCTTGCCTCCCATACCCCACAAGCACTTATACTTATAGAGTGACCATCACACCAAGGGTTTGCGGTGGTTAAACGACTTCATACAATGATAACGGCTAACAGGCAACCTATGGCATAGGTTCCAAACTCAACTACCACAAAAAAATGTTGGTCCAGTAGCTAATCTATCAAAAAACGATGCGTGTCACTACTCACTACCACACAAAGACACCAAACAATATTAAAGAATATTGATTTTAACTTATTAGCAAATAAATTAAAAATAATAATAATAATAGGCCTATATTAAGAAGGTCAACACCAATTAAGCAGTGGTGGAGCCAGGAATTTATATTTTGGGGGCTAAACATAAAATTAGACAATTAATTTTTCCTCTGTATATATATTAATTATATCCATACTAATAGTAATGTACATACAATTTAATAATCATAACCCAAAGGTGTATTATTTTTGAATTTCCGTCCCCTAAACTTGTCCATGAACCTAGATTTTTCAAATTAAATTATCATCCATTAAATATTGATGGGGATCAACTAAGTGTAGCCCGTCCTTGGTTGTCGTCCACATATTGATCACACCCAAGGAAAACCACAACAGAATGACAAAATTAATGAACAAGACCCTTCATTAAGAATAATGGGATCCACCAAAAAGAACTCGTCCATAGAAGACTATGTTATAGACAATACCATGTTATAGACGACTATACCCATGGACGATCAAATTGTACATGGTAAATTCTACCAGAAATTCTCCAAATGTTCTACATAAGCAAAACATGACACGTTGCTTGGTACGTAGAAGGAATTCCATACACTTCGTTCCACAAACCCCATTTTCTTCATTAACCACCGACATCATCCACAATGGTGATGGATCCCAAACAAGTAGACCTACGTCAAACTCTCTATAAAAGGAGCAAGTCCTATCTACCAAAAACAAAGTTCCAACCATTTACTATTTTTCATCCTTGTGTCCTAGAGAGAAAACTGACTTAACCGTCGGAGGGTTCTTAGCCAGGTCACACCGGTCACCTTTGATAATTCTTTCTTTCTTTTCAGGATTCATAGCCATCACCATAGTCCGAAGCAATCCAGCCTATTGATTCTCAAATATCATCAAATATAATGACTAAAATTCTAAAAAATACTATTTAAAGATTGCTAAATAAAAGACAAATCATTCAAGTTTCAATATATATTAAAAATATAATAACTACAACCAAATAAATGTTATATTATTTTATATATAAATTAAATGATAAAAATTGTGAGGGGTCCGAGGACTGCGGAGGATTGGATTAGGGATTAGATTGCTTAATCCACACCCAAGGAGATAAACGCGCTCCGTAGATTTCTCCCACCCGAGGATGGAAGCATAGTCAAAACAATTGGCGTCTTGTGATGTTCTATAGGGTAAGGAGAGGGGGTAGCAACGAAGGCAAAGAAGAAGGGAGGAAGTTTCCTGGAAGGAACACTTTCCTCCTCCGCATTGAATGCTCTACACCAACCTTATCAGCTGCATTAATGAGAAAATGACCCTTGAACAATAACTTCATAGCTAGCAGCCCTTTCCACCACTTTCAGCAAAATTTTGATGGGACAAGTATCCTTAGGAACGCCTAGAGGCATACAAATGGAGGGCTAGGATGCAAAGAAGGGGGATATAAAAGGAGGGGAGTCTCCCAGAAAAAGGGATGGAGATTTTGGTTTATGAAATAGAAAAAAGAGAAAGTGAACAGTACTTTATTTGGTGTAGAACTTAAACATTATATATAAAAAACTAATCCTCGAACCTACCCGAGGAGAGTTTTTTTTCTCACTGTCTACTTATGTTATTCCTTTCTATTACCCAAGGCTTTTCGGTCTTAGACTTGAACCTAGTTTTTGAACTGCACTTGAAATATTTTCCCACTCTCTAAAGAAATTCTATTGTTTGGCCTTGGTTTGAAAGGCAAGGTAGCACTGTTCTTCGTGGGTTTGGGCTTTTAGTTTCTAAGTACCTACAAAAATGATATATTTTAATCATATACATTTATAATATTATGATATATTGATTATTTTAATATTTTAAGAACAAGGTAGCCTACACGCCACACACTTGCTTTTGTAGTAAGGATTTTAACCACACACGTGGTTATCTAGTAGAGGAGGATAATTGCTTGAGAAGTGATACAATCACAATATTTTTACAATAATTTGACAACAAACCTTAATTAGTAAGTTATATTTGGTTCTAGTTTTAACCCACAACTTAAATAACTTTTTTTTCTCACGGGTAACAGCCCATAACAACTCATCATTTAGAATTTGTTGTAAAAATATTGTAAATATAACACACAGTGTGGCTTTGCCACTAAAATTGAGGTAGACACAGTTCATTTTAGGAAATTTTTTTTTATAAAAAGTATCAAATAATTTTAAAATAAAAACAATTTAAACCTTTTTAAAATTTTATAATTTGTTTCATAAAAACTTCAAAATAAATTAAGAGAAATATTATATTATTTAATTTATTTTTGTAATTTATTTTACTCTAGTTTAATTTAAGTGTATATGTGTGTGAAGCTCCCTCCTAAAGACTTGACTATTTATGAAAAAAAAATTAAATAAGTTTTTTTTTAATTAAAAATTCGATATTGGAGGAGTGGGGATTTGAAAATGCCTAGTTGAGCTACAGATTATTTAGATGTGGAGTAGGTGAAAAAATCTGTACATGTTTACTATTAGAGATACCAAGTTGATCTACAAATTCATTCTCCAAAAAAAAAAAAAAAAAAAAGAAGTTGATCTACAAATTATTTAAATTATGGAGTAGATTAAAAAAATAAAACTCTTACATGTTTACCATTATAACCTTGGTGAAATATGGATTGAAATTGAAAATTGAAAAAAAAAAAAAAAGTAACTTTCAACCTCAACCATTAAATTAAATATATTAAAAAAAAAGTTAAAGTTAAAAAGTTGCAAAATGAAAAAATGAAAAAATTTTAGTGAAAAAAAGTGAGTTATTGCATCAAGGTATTGTATGTGATCACAATCTATGAAATATACGTAGAGCTGATACTATACCTATATAAGGTTTATCATGTTCGAGTTAAAAGGGTTATAAAAAATCATTGAATTGTCTATATTCATTCTATTTCTATATCGAATTTTTTACAAAGGATACAAATAGGTTTAACTGGATTCAACCAAGTCAAACCTGGCCGACCTTATCACTTCGATTATCGAAATCTATTCATCTAATCAAAATGATTCACTATAAATAATTAAAGACATAGCATAGGTGTCTTTCATCGTTCAAAACATCAAACAAAATCTTTACCTGCGAATCTGACTTTTCTTACAAAAAAAAAAATAAATAGAGAGAAAAAATGGCGGAAGTGAACCAAGTGATTGATTGCCACACTGTTGAGGCTTGGACTCAGAACATTGAAAAGGGAAATGAGTCTAAGAAACTGGTATTGCCATTTAACAGCCACCCTTCTTCATTTTTTTTTCCTTTGTTTGTCGGTATAGTGTTTTTCTTTTCTTATTTGATCACTATTATTACTGGTATATAACCGGTGTATATGTACGATACAATTAAAAATAATGACAATTACATATATATATATATATATATATAGGTTCAAATTATTCCTATCATAAGAGTTACACATTTTTTAAGTAATAGATATATACATGAATTTTACTCTTTCTTTTTTATATACATATGAGTTTACTCCTTATTCTAATTTTTGTTTATTGAGTTTTTGATGATTTATTTATATTGAACTCTTCTTTTTTTTGCACAAAATTAGCTTACCTAGAATGTTTGTAATCAACTTGCATTGACTTTTTTTTTCCTTTCTTAAATTCAAAGCGATAAATTTCAATAACGTATTCGAATGATCTAGATTTAGTTTTTTCTAAGAGAGAAAAGCACTAAACTAATACTGGAACGGTTCTTTTTTTCTTTTCTTTTTTCTCCTTGAGACTTATCACCCCTTCTAAATTTCAATTAGATATCGTCATTCCATGTTACAGGGTATAAAGTTTTTTTTTTTTTTTTTTTTTTGAGAAAGTACAGGGTATAAAAGTTAATTGTCACACAATATTTTGAAGATATATAACTTTTATTATACAAAAAAAGGGTATTGGTATTGTCTCTATAATATATTTGTAGCTTTAGTCTAATTAGATATTTTTGAATCCTTGAATGGCCCCATCTTGAATATTAGAATTGGTTAACTTTTGATTAGAAGTAATTTTTAGGTATTTCTGGAGTACAGAAAATAATACTCCCTTCTCTTATATTCATAGTGGAGTTCACTCATTACATTTATAATGGGGTCCACTGTGAATGTAAGAAGAGGTAGCATTATTTCCTCGTGCTCTGGGAGTACAGTACTTAAGAAATTTCCTTAAGTTAGATGCTTTAACATACATATAAAGTGTTTGTCTGGTTTTTGAGAAACATTATATCATTGGGGGAAAAGAAAAGAACTTTGTCCTTGTAGCAATTAACTTTATGGCTTAACTAGTTACAATTCTTTAGGTGTTATATCATATGTTTAAATTAAATTTAACCATGTAATTGAATTGACCAATAAGACATATGATTGAATTTAATTGTTGTTAAGGGATATAATATTATTTGTGTTATATTAGCCAATAGGGTATTGTCGGTAAGGGAACTATGCCTAAGTTTTGCTCTTAATGTTATTAGCTAGGAAGCACTGACACTTCATTTGGGGTGCCATATATGTGTCATACCTGTGTCATAACAATCTCTTATTGGCTGTATCATATTATAATTTTTCAAAAATTGCTTGTGTCGTAGTATCAAACCTGTACTAGTCCGAGCAACCTAGGTTATCAGTTGCGCGAGAATTGAGTTTCCATTTTCCTGTTTTTAGCTCTGTTTTTGTCTTGATTCATAGAATCTCTTGAAAAAAATATTTATGCCATTTACTAAGAAAGCTGCATGATAGGTGGTGGTGGATTTCACAGCATCATGGTGTGGACCATGCCGTTTCATTGCCCCAATTGTGGTAGAGATGGCTAAGAATGCCCCTAATGTCATATTCTTGAAGGTTGATGTAGATGAATTGAAGGTAAACAAATCTATTCCTAACATGTTTCTAATTAATAACCTAATCTGATTCTACATTAACTGGTATGAAATTGAAATTCCTGCGTAGTTCAATTCAAACCAATATATGTTTGATTTTAACTTTTCTGCAGACTGTAGCTGATGAATGGGCTGTGGAGGCGATACCAACCTTCTTGTTCTTGAAAGAAGGCAAATTAGTGGACAAGGTTGTGGGTTCAAAGAAAGAGGAGTTGCAGATGACTATAGCAAAGCATGCCACTACTGTTGAATGATATGTAATATGGAGGATATATAAACCCCACTACTGTTTTGAGTTTTTTCTAGTTTTCATTGGATAATAAGAATAGAGCGATGGCTCTAGTAGTAGATGTCTAAAATGTGTGCTTGTATGTAGCTACAAAAATTAACATTGTTACATATTTTGTATTTATCATATGTTATTCAATAGTCGATTTACAAACTTATTTTTCTTTATATATAAATTTGAATTACAAAAACTTAAAATTTAAATATTTGATTGATAACATAGCTATTTATCTTTGATTTTCTCAGAGTTTTGCAAACACGAGAGATATAAAAAGAAAATGTAATGCAATGGTATTGTAGGGGCAAGGGCCCAAGATCATACAATGGGCCTTGGGCCCCGTATGGGAAGTTCGACCACGTCTGAGGAGAAGACGTGGGTGCTAAAAGGGTTCCCAGCCCAATTCCTGTGGGCCTAAAAATGTTTAGAAGGTGGTCCAAGGAGAAATGTCTCCTCGGACGTAACAAATATGGCACAGGCATGCACTCTGCCTGCTAGAAGGACCTCCCCAACGGGCATTAGTAACAAGGATGAGTCCCACGGGCCCGTGTGAAGGAAGGAAACATTGGGTGTCCAAGGGGAGGCTGCAGCTGCCACATTAAATGCATTGCAGCCACTTTTCTGGCCGCATTAATGTGGAGAGGACCTGTAAACAGTACTGCCTTGGCTACCACAACTCACAAAAAGATGTGGGGGATGTCCGATGGGACAGACACTCAAGTGAGGGTCCAGATGATCAACAAGTATAAAGCCCTAATGACTTCAAGAAGATTATATACGAAAAGGGAGTCCTCATGAAGAGGGGGATGAAAAAAAAAAAAGTGAGAACAGAAGAACGGTACAAGAACCATAGTCTGTGAACAGTGACCCATGTTCATTCCATGCGTCTTTTCGGACCAGAGATCTATTGATGCGAAGGGAATTTTTATCTTTAGCTAGAATATACTTCGTTAAGGCCTAGTTCTATAGTCCACTCTCTACAAATTCATTGTTTTGGGCTCCTTGGACCAGATTCCCATACCTGTTGGGCCTGGGCTCTAAATTGTGACCCTACAATTGGCGCCGTCTGTGGGAAGAACTTGTGCCTCAGCAAGTGAGACCGTTAAAGATGGAAGGATCAGGTCTGCGCCAAACGGGACACGCAGACTCCCAACGGCAGGACAACTTTCTAAACCTTGAATGGGAAAGAGATCAAGACAAGCGACGAGAGGGTAGCATAAATACCTCCCACATGAGCAGAAGTCGCTCGAAAGGGAAAGGCCATGCATCCCAAAAGCGGGATGATAATAGGGCTCTACAGCAAGAAATTGACGACTTGAAGAAGAAGTTGCGCCGAGCACAGCGAAGGCGTCCTTCCCCCAGTTCGGACACCAGCGATGAGGAGGACAATGAGTACAGGCGAAGGTCAAGAACCCCACCAAGTGAAACCTTCTCCTATGAGGAAGAGCAACCTCACAAACGCGGCCACAAAAGTTCGTCTTACAAGGGCCTAGTAAACGACGCCATGAGTAAGGCCTAGGACCGCATCTCTCAATCACCCTTCACGCACAGGATAGAGGGGGCTAAGCTTCCTCAGCGGTTTCACCAACCCACTTTCGCCATATATAATGGTCGGACGGACCTTGTAGAGCATGTAAGCCAATTTAACCAAAGGATGGTCGTCCATTCTAGAGACGAGGCATTGATGTGCAAAGTGTTTCTGTCCAGTTTGGGACCCATGGCGATGAGATGGTTCGACAGCCTCAAGCCAAACTCCATAAATTCTTTTAAGCAGCTAACACAGGCTTTCGGTTCTTGCTTCATAACGAGCAGCAGGGTTCTTCGGCCCTTAGATTCTTTCCTGTCCTTGTCTATACGAGAATGAGAGACCCTGAAGGCCTACTCGGATAGGTATTGGGAGATGTATAATGAGATAGAGGGAAATTACGATGACGTCGCCATCAGCACATTTAAGAGAGGCTTGCCGACTGAGCATGGTTTAAGGAAGTCCCTGACTGGGAAACCAGTCACCAGCGTGCGCCAGCTTATGGACCGAATCGACAAATATAAGAGAGTCGAAGAGGACCAACAGACGGGAAAGGGCAAAGTGAAGGTTACCCCTCAGGAGAGGAGGAACTTTAGGTCGGACCGATTTAACAACAGTAACCGGCCGAGAGGGGATTACTCGGGGCAGTCTGGATCCACCGGGGCACAGGCAGTCCATGCTGTGTTCCGAGAACCATTACACAAGATCTTAGAGAAAGTTAAGAACGAACCGTTCTTTCAATGGCCAAGTAGGATGGCAGGCGACCCCGCAAAACGTAACTAGAAACTATATTGCAAATACCACCAAGAACTGGGCCACACCACCGATGACTGCAAAAACCTAAAAAACCACCTGGACCGGCTAGTCCGAGAGGGAAAGCTGAGGCACCTCTTACAGCATCCTGTTGGACGACAAGAGCAAATGAGCGTCGAGGCAAGGCAAAGCACCTTGAGACCGCCCATTGGCACGATAAATGTCATTCTTGTCGCTCTAGGAAGAACCGGCTCCCATCATTTCAGAGTGATGTCAGTGGCCCGACTCCCTGTTGAAGCTGACGACCGGGAGTCTAAGAGGGCTAAAGGGATGGCCTCGCCCATACTCGGATTCTCGGATGAGGATAAAGTTGGAACCATCCAGCCCCACGACGATGCTCTAGTCGTCACACTTAGGATTGGGGGATATGACGTAAGGAGGGTGCTAGTCGATTAGGGTAGTGCCGTGGAGGTAATGTACCCTGACTTGTATAAGGGGTTGAAGCTGCGACCAGAAGACCTGACAGCATATGACTCCCCTTTGGTGAGTTTCAAAGGGAAAACTGTTACTCCGAAAGGCCAGATTAGGCTGCCTATACAAATAGGCTCGGACATAGTGGAGGTGGACTTCATAGTGGTGGATGCATATTCGCCCTACACCGCCATTGTAGCCAGACCTTGGCTTCATGCCCTAGGAGCTGTATCATCAACCCTACACCAAAAGGTAAAGTACCTGTCGGAGGGTCAGGTCAAAGAAGTGATAGGGGACCAAGCCATGGCCCGGCAATGCATGGTGTCCGCCATCTCGCGACGACCGAGTACTGAGCCCTCTACCTCCGCCGAGAATGGCTTATAGCAATTAACAACCCCAGCCCTGGCCTTGGGTGGTGGGGGACCCGTCGAGGAGGCAAGTTGTGAGGATTTGGAAAAAGTTCTTGTGGGCTCCGATCCGAAAAGATTTTTTCAGGTCGGCTCAGAACTACTGCCCCAAGAGAAGGAAAAGCTTATTGATTTTCTCAGAAAAAATGTGGACGTGTTTGTATGGGACGCCTACGAGGCTCCGGGGGTCGATCCGAATTTCATTTGCCACCATCTTAACGTTAGTCCATCCGTGACACCTAGGAAACAACCTCCTCGGCGACCGTCGAAAGAGCATGCGGATGCGGTGAAGGAAGAGCTGATGAAATTAAAGAAAGTAGGGGCTATCAAAGAAGTTTTTAACCCCGAGTGGCTGGCCAATACAGTTGTGGTAAAGAAGAAGAGTGGGAAGTGGCGAGTCTGCGTGGACATCACAGACCTGAATAAGGCCTACCCGAAGGATCCTTTCCCTATACCTCGGATAGATCGATTGGTGGATTCGACCGTGGGACACCCTCGAATGAGCTTCTTAGACGCCTTTTAAGGATACCATCAAATACCTCTAGCTGCCGACGACCAAGAAAAAACGGCTTTTGTCACCCCCGTTGGAAACTACCATTATAAGGTGATGCCCTTTGGCTTGAAGAACACCAGGTCGACCTACCAGAGGATGATGACCAGGATGTTTGAACTACAAATGGGCAAGAGCATCGAAGTCTATATAGACGACATGGTGGTGAAGAGTAAGTTAATGTCTGATCACGTGAGAGACCTCGGCGATATCTTTGAAATTCTGAGAAAATACAGGCTGGGCTTGAACGCATCCAAATGTTCGTTTGGAGTTGGATCAGGGAAATTCTTGGGTTATATGGTGACCCATAGAGGTATTGAAGTCAATCCCGACCAGGTTAGAGCTATCCACAGCATGCAGCCTCCTCGGAACCCCAAGGAAGTCCAAAAGCTCACTGGCATAATTTCCGCCTTGAACCGTTTTATCTCTCACTCTACGGATAGGTGTAGGTCTTTCTTCCTCTTATTAAACAAGTGGAAAGGGTTCGAGTGAACTGAAGAATGCACCTTAGCCTTCCAGCAGCTTAAGGAGTATCTGTCTCGGCCGCCAATCATGTCCAGTCTTGAAGCCGACGAGGTTCTATTCACCTACATTGCTGTGGCCCCTCACGCAGTGAGCCTAGTGCTGATCCGGGAGGACAATGGCATACAACGGCCTGTCTACTACGTGAGCAAGTCGTTGCATCAAGCAGAGATCTGTCACCTCCCCTTGAAAAAGGCCGTCCTGGCAATCGTACAAGCCACGCGAAAGCACCCCCACTACTTCCAGGCACACATCGTTGTTGTATTAACCCAGCTCCCGCCCAGGTCAATACTCCAGAGTGTCGATTACACAGGGAGAATAGCTAAGTGGGGGACCATTCTTGGCACCTTCGACATTAGGTACATGCCCCGCACCGCTGTGAAGGGCCAAGTCCTCGCGGATCTGGTAGCTGAGTTTGCTGAACCCTTACCAGAAGAAGGGGGAGGGGTACTGAGCACAGACGAAAAACTGGTCGGCACAGTCTCTCAGCAAGAACCCACTTGCTGGAAAGCATACGTTAACAGCGCGGCCAATCAAAGAGGCTCTAGGGTGGGGCTCGTCCTAATTTCCCCCAAGGGGATTACCATCGAAAAATCGCTAAGACTGGGCTTCTCGGCCACGAATAATAAGGTAGAAGATGAGGTCTTGTTGGAAGGAATGACTATGGTCGAGAAACTGGGCGAGAAATCCATAAACATGTTCTCGGACTCAAGACTTGTTGTGGGACAAGTAAATAGGGAATTGGAGGCAAGGGATGAAAGAATGCAAGAGTACCTAGTCCAAGCTAAGCGCTTGCGGGCGCGTTTTAACTTTTTCAGCCTAATGCATGTATCCAGGAGTGGAAACACCCATGTTGATTCTCTCGCCACGCTAGCCACCTCCTCGGCACAATGCCTACCTCGAGTTATACTCGTGGAAGATCTACACAGGCCCTTGGTGGTGAAAGCCGGGTTGATGCATGTTCACAGCGTCAAGGCAGGGCCTAGCTGGATGGATCCTATAATACTGTTTTTAAGGGAGGATATCTTATCCGAAGAGAAGAGCGAGGCCGACAAGATTAGAAGAAAGGCTTCACGATTCTGGTTGTTCGAGGACTTGAAATTGTATAAGCGCTCATTTTCAGGACCGTACCTGCTATGCGTACACCCAGATGCCACGAAGCTTATCCTAGAGGAATTGCACGAAGGAATTTGTGGGAGCCATACCGGAGGTAGATCTGTCCCATAAGGCCATAACCTAAGGTTATTGGTGGCTGAACATGCAGAAAGAGGCGCATGAATACGTGAAGAAGTGCGACCAATGCCAAAGGTTCACCCCAAATATACATCAACCAGGTGGGACCCTCAATCCGCTATCCAGCCCTTGGCCGTTCGTGTAGTGGGGCCTGGATATCCTAGGACCATTTCCTAAAGCAATGAGGAACAACAGGTTCCTTCTCGTCGGCACTAATTATTTCACAAAATGGGTCGAAGCCGAGCCACTGACAAACATTAGAGACGTAAATGCCAAGAAATTTATTTGGAAGAACATCGTCACCAGGTTCGGAGTCCCTCACACCCTAATCTCGGACAACGATCTTCAGTTTGATAGTAAGGCTTTCAGAAGGAATTGCAGCGAGTTGGGAATTGCGAATAGATACTCCACACCCGCTTACCCACAGGGGAATGGGAAGGCCGAGCCGTTAACAAAGTCATAGTAAATGGGCTGAAGAAGAGGTTAGATGACACGAAAGGGAGATGGGTAGAAAAATTGCCCCATGTCCTGTGGACATACCACACCATGCCGCGTAGATCCACGGGGGAGACCCCCTTTTCGATGACCTATGGAGCTGAGGCTGTCATTCCTCTAGAAACAAACTTCCCAACGCTGAAGACCAACACATTTTGTCCTAATGTTAATAACGGGCTACTGGAAAAAAGCTTAGACCCCATCGAGGAAAGAAGGGAAAGAGCAATGGTCCAACTTGCCTACTACCAACATAAACTTAAGCAAGGTTATGATGCCAAAGTGAAGCTAAGACCACTAGCACCCGGGGACTTGGTATTAAGAAAAGTCCTGGGCACTGCAAGAAATCCTGCGTGGGGAAAGCTCAGACCAAATTGGGAAGGGACATATCGTATCACCTCGGTGGCCGACATAGGGGCCTACTTTTTAGAAGATTTGAATGAACATGTAGTGCCACGTCCTTGAAATGTAAATAACCTAAAAAAGTACTATTATTAATGAAAGTTCGTCTTCATGGTACTACCTACCATGCATTCTTATCTAAGTATTAAACATAACCCAAGTCCTGCGTGGCTCCTCAGACCACAGGTTTGGGGGAAATTAACCACTGCGCAATTCTTATCTAAGTGTTAAACAGAACCCAAGTCCTGCGTGGCTCCTCGGACCACAGGTTTGGGGGAAATTAACCATTACGCAGTTTTTATCTAAGTGTTAAACAGAACCCAAGTCCTGCGTGGCTCCTCAGGCCACAGGTTTGGGGGAAATTAACCACTACGCAGTTCTTATCTAAGTGTTAAACAGCCAAGTCCTGTGTAGCTCCTCAGACTACATGCTTGGGGGAAATTAACCACTATGTAGTTTTTATCTAAGTGTTAAATAGAACCTAAGTCCTGCATGGCTCCTCGAACCACAGGCTTGGGGAAAATTAACTACCATTCTTTCATTCATACTTAGCTGAATTGCTTAAACTACGAGTAATGGTTTGTCCTCAGAAATCTAGTAACATAGTCGAGGCTCATTCATAATGAAGGCAAAAATGGAAGCAGTAAAACGAAATTCAAAAAAGAAATTATATCATTCATTAAGTTCCAAGATGTATCATCTTACAAGCGTTAACAAAAGCTAAGGAAATGATAGACAGAACAAAATAACTACAAGAAAAGCCCTACACTAATGTCTTAAGCTTTATCTTAGGCTGAGCTCTTAGCAGGGACCTCTGTCTTAGGGTGATCACTTCCTGTCGTGGGCTTGGGTCCGGCCTCCTTGGCTTGGGCGACAACGTCCCTTATAGTAAGGGCGTCCTCAGGCGACTTGTCCTTAGCTGGTGGCTGTACCTCCTTGTTCCCCCTTTTTTCTTCAGGTATGAGGGAATCTGGAGCAGTGCTCGGAGCAGAAGAGGGCTCCTCAGGAGGAACCGAACCCGGAATCTTGCGAATATTTTCAGGGAAGAAGATATTCTCAATCTTCCTAAGGTCGGAGTCCGCAAGAACTGCCGCCTGGTCCAAGGCTACCCCCCAGGACATGGTGATGTAGTCCCTGCAGACCATAGCCACCTCCTCGGTCAACCTGGCCTCAGTATCCGCCACTCCGCGCTCGTAGGAGGTTGCCACTACAGCCTCAGCCGCCTCCCTGACCAAGCGAACCGCCTCTTTTGCCTGTAGCAGCTGTGCCTTGAGGTCCGAGACCATTTGCTTCTCGGTCGCAACGTTTATTTTTGATAGATGAAGCTGCTGGCGCATGTCCCCGGCTTGCTTCGTTGTAGTCTTAAGGCCCACTTCGGCACTGTCTCGGGCCTTAAGTGCCTTTTTCATCTCCTTGCTCAGGCGCTCTTTTTCCAGCCTAAGAGCACCCGCAGCCTTCTCCGAGGCAAGACGGGACTGAACCTCAGTGTTCAGCTCTTCCTGAGATTTCTTTGCCCATTCCTCAGCCACGAAGATTTGTTGGGTGACCTATACAGGAGTAACAGAAGAATCATTAAAAGGAAAACGACAAGTAGACAAGCATGGAATAAAGGAACTAAACACTAAATAAGGAAGAGTCTTCGTATTACCATGGCCAGATCTCTCTTCAACGACATGAAGAGATCCGGTTGCCGGGTAGCTCGGAGCCCCTCCATGTCACAAGGCAGAAGGAGGGGCTGCTGTAGGGCCTCGGCGAGATAAGACGCCTGCCCTCGTTGGGACTCCCAAAGAGTTGCGTCCCACGAAATAGGGGCGCCTTCCAGCTCTAGGCGGGGGGACTAGGTGCGTTGCACCCTCCTAATAGCCGCCTCCTCTCGGCTATCAATGGACCTTGTCCTCTTGTCCTTGGGCTCTTTGCCCTTCTTCTGTTGTTTGGCCTTTTCAGGGCCGACCTCACCTTCTTCCAATTCTTCCACTAGCCTCTTCCGTCTCAAATTGGGAAGGGGTTGTAGCGCGGGGTCAGTGGAAGGAGGAAGAGAAGGGAGAAGCTTGGGTGGAACCTACTCCTTGGGGGCATCCTTGGAAGACTGCTCCTTGTTCCTATTGGACAAGAGCCCCCTCAGACTGGACCTAGGCTTTAAGTCCATATCTTCCTCTTCAACTTCTTGGCTTGAGTCAATCCAAGCAATTACCAGACCAGGGGAGTGAGCCGCCGAGAAACAGTCAAGATTCGAGCCGGAATCTGAGAGCTCTACAGGCCTAGTTGACACCTCGCCCTCCTCGGCGAAATGGAATTGGTCGATTTCAGCCTCGAGAGATGAATGCGAGGAGTCAACTCCCTCTCCCGGGACGGCTACCTCTTGGAGAACACGCTGAACGGGCAGTTGGACTGGTGGTAGGTCTCTCCGAGCAAGGAAGCCTGGTTTGGAGACGTCGATACGGGCTAATCAGGGACTTCCAGCTCTTATTGTTTGACCCACGTCCACAAAAGCGCGAGAAAGGGGCTCGTAGTCCAAGATAAGGGGAGCAGCACGTAGTTGCCCGTCCTCGCTCACAAAGATCTCGAACCTTAAAAGATAGTTGAGGGCTTGGACGTTGACCAAACTTATCCTCGGAGTTGTTTGTTCTTTGTCTGCAAAATACCCAAATGGAGGGTTATGTCAGTCTGAGAAGGCAAATAATCAAAACCAAAACCGAAATAAGTGAAAGGAAAGCTCAAAACTAAGATCCCTGCCGGAGGATCTGACCCTATAGTGCCTCACTTGGTGTTCCCGCCCTAACTGGGCAGTGAAGACCGTCGTGCCATGCTCCGAAGACAATCAAATGGTTGTCCTTCAAGCCTTTGTTGGACTTGGGAAAGCAGAATATTAGCCTCACCTCGTCGGACCTAGATTTCAGGTAATACGACTCATTGAGGCAATGACACTCGTACAAGTGAACTACATCGTGCCATGAGAGGCCGAGGTTCATCTGTTCGTTTAGAGCGTCTACGCACCCTAGGATCCGAAACATGTTAGCGGTGCACTGGTAGGGGGCCAGCCTATGACCGCGCAAATAATCCCTAGTTATCCTCCCCATAGGAATTGTTATTCCTCCTTCTATGAAAGCGATCATAGGAATGACGACCTGTCTCGTCCTTCTCTTGGTTAAGATCTGGTCCGAGGAGCAGTATTCTAGACCCACTCTTGACGGGATATGGTATTTGGCCCTGAAACCTTCCATACCGGCCGGAGAATCTACCATTTTCTGGAACTTATCCATCTTACTAACCCTAGGTGGTACGAAGAAGGTTTACTAAGAGAAAGAAGCTGAGAAGAACAACAGAGAAGAAAAACTAAGGAATACCGGGAAATGAACACTTACAGGAACGCAGATTCTAAACCTCCCAAGCTTTCCAAGCACCCACTGGAAATTCTTACGGAAGTGGCTATGGACTTTTGAGTGTTTTGCAAGAGGAAATGCTGGAGTGCTTTAGAACGTTTGAGTAGCTCTTCTAAAAAAGGGAAGTAATTCCCCTCAAAAACCTTATATAGCAAGGAGAAACTGAACAGGGCTACTCCTGCCCAAAGAATTGGGGAAATCTCTACCGTTGATCAAGTGTCCCACCGTTGGATGCAGAAGACATAAAACCGCCTAGCGCAATTAATAGCGCCTTGTGGGCTACGAAACGCCAGTGGCAATAATGAGGCACGTGAGGCTGTACTTCCACACGCGTGAGTCAAGAAACTATAATAAGTTATTCCATAAGTATCAAAATCCCACATTTTCTCCTCAGATAAGAGGGAAAAACCGGAATTTTGAGGGGCTATTGTAGGGGCAAGGGCCCAAGATCATACAATGGGCCTTGGGCCTCGTATGGGAAGTTCGACCACATCGGAGGAGAAGACGTGGGTGCCAAAAGGGTTCCTGGCCCAATTCTTGTGGGCCTAAAGATGTTTAGAAGGTGGTCCGAGGAGAAATGTCTCCTCGGACGTAACAAATATGGCACAGGCATGCACTCTGCCTACTAGAAGAACCTCCCCAACAGGCATTAGTAACAAGGATGAGTCCCATGGGCCCGTGTGAAGGAAGGAAACATTGGGTGTCCAAGGAGAGGCTGCAGCTGCCACATTAAATGCATCGCAACCACTTTTCTGGCCGCATTAATGTGGAGAGAACCTGTAAACAGTACTGTCTTGGCTACCACAACTCACAGAAAGATGGGGGGATGTCTGATGAGACAGACACTCAAGTGAGGGTCCAGATGATCAACAAGTGTAAGGCCCCGATGACTTCAAGAAGATTATATAAGAAAGAGGAGTCCCCATGAAGAGGGGGACGAAAAAAAAAGAAAGTGAGAACAGAAGAACGGTGCAAGAACCATAGTCTGTGAACAATGACCCGTGTTCATTCCATGCGTCTTCTCGGACCAGAGATTTATTGACGCGAAGGGAATTTTTTATCTTTAGCTAGAATATACTTCGTTAAGGTCTAGTTCTATAGCCCACTCTCTACAAATTCATTATTTCTGTGCTCCTTGAACCAGAACCCCATACCTATTAGATCTGGGCTCCAAATTGTGACCCTACAGGTGTATATGTCAAAATTAATATCCAATAAAAAAATAGAAAAAATTACATTTTTCTATCCTAAATTATACCAAAATTACATTTTGTACCTTAAAATTTTCAAATTCTCACTTTATTTCATTTTGCACCTCAATTTTAAGTTTGCATTTAACGTAGCTCAACTAGGCTAGGAATCTCTAATAGTAAACATGTACAGATTTTATCATCTACTCCAAAGTCCGAGGCTAGCAAATATATATATATATATATATATATTTTTTTTTTTGGTAATCATATAATATATATATTTGGTTACAAAGGATGCATCAAATTTAATCGGATTGAACCAAGTCAAACCTTACCGACATTATCGATATCTATTCAATGGTTCCCCAAAAAAAAAAAAAAAAAAAACCTAACCGACCTTATCCTTATCGTTATCGATCCCAATTAAAAGTCAAGATTATTCTTTGATTGACTTTTACTTTACCTTTGATAAAGTATTAAATAAGAAAATTACTAATTTATTATATTGTATTATTAATGTAAAATTTACATTTAACATTAATTATAGGACAAAATTTCTTTCCAAATTAATTTAGAACGAAATTCTTCAAACTTCTCTTATATACATATTTTTTTGTTAGATCTAAATTTTGAAAATTTAATCATTAAAGTACATATTTTTAACGTACATAATGTTAAATTTCGTTTCTCCCAAAAAAAAAATGCTAATTTTCATTCAAATTAAATGTTATTTACTATTCGATCAATAAAATTATTTTTTATGCACAATTTTTTTCATTTCCCATAAAAGTGGTGGTAAAACTTTCCTAAAATAGATTATTAACCAATACCCTAAAGATATTTGTTAGCATGACCCTTTAATTAATAATAACATAGCTATATTGATCTTTGATATTCTTATATATAATAAGAACATATAATTTAGTGTGCATTTGACATGGCTTAAAAAACCTGCTTTTTTTGCTATTTAGTTTATTTTTGCTACTATTTATGAGCTCTACTACCCTTTTCAATACTATTCATGAGTTTCACCATACTATTTCAGCTACATTTTAGTTTAATCTACAGTATTTTCAGCAAAAAGTTTTCAGTTTTAGCTGAATAAACTGTTTCTAAACGGATACTCAACGATTAGATTTTCCTCTCTGAAATGCTCGGAGAGAAACTTTAGAAAGAAACTTTTTTTTTTCCTAATTAAATGCGTACAATACGGATTGAGATCCTCTAAATTTTCTAAGGTACTCTACCAAATAGATTTCCTTAAATCTTAACTATTCTTTAATAATTTAATGGTCTAGATTTTGCCATGTTTGCATTTCACTAATAATAATCTTAATTGTTTTGTTTGTAACATTATTTTATAATTTTAAGAGTATTATTAGTGGAATGATGATATGACAGAATCTAAACCCTTAAATCATAAAAAGAGTAGTCAAAATTTAAATAAATATAATGATAAAATATCTAAAAAATCTAAAGAATTTGAATCTCATACAATATATATTTATACATTTTTACGGGTATGTATAGAATATTGTACATTTTTATGCATATGCATATGCATACGTTTAATTTACAATGTGAAACTGTGAATCTGAGGCCGCGCCGCGTGCGCTGTTTGAAGTCCGTATGGTGTATTAAAGCGAAACAAAAATACTCTATTCCATCCTATGACGTAGGGCTATGCGTCACTCAAATCGCGTACGCACATTCAGAAAAATGGCAGTATAGTAATTCAGCTGCAAGTTGCTGGAAATTTTCGTAAATTAAGAGCAAAGGTCAGCTATGTTGCTATAAATACATAGCATAGGTTTCTCTCATCTCACCAAACATTAGAACAAAACATTTTACCTGCGAATCTCAGCTTACTTACAAACAAAGAAAACAAAAATGGCTGAAGAGAACCAAGTGATTGGCTGCCACACTGTTGAGGCTTGGACTCAGCAACTTGAGAAGGGAAACGAGGCTAAGAAACTGGTATTCCATTTAACAAACACCCTTCTTCTTTTTTGTTTGTCTGTGTAGTTTTTTTTATATATTTATTTATTCAATTATTGTTATTATTATCATTTTGGGGTCTTTTGAATTCTGGGTTTTTAAGGTTGGAAGGGATTGTTACATGATTTAAATACATGGTCTTTATTGGGTTTGATTTGGTACTTGGGATTGGCTCGAATTCTTGTTTTTATTTATTTATTTATTTTCTTTAGAAAAATATATGCATACCTGAATTGAAATCCCAATAATTGATTAAGGGATTTGGTTAATCTTGGTTTTGCCTGATTTTGTTTGTTTGTTGTTTTTTAATGGCCACAATATAACAACTGCTTTTTTAATGGCCAGAAGAATAAAATATTTGTAATCAACTTGCATTAAATTTTTTTCTTCTTAAATTCGAATTGATAAATTTCAATAACGTATTCGAATTATCTAGATTTAGTTTTTGTAAGAGAGAAATGTACTAAACTAATATTGGAAAGGTTCTTGAATTTCTCTTTGGGACTTATTACCCTTATAAATTTCAATTAGATATCATCATTCCATATAAGAGGGTATAAAACTTAATTGTCATACAATATTGTGTATTTTTAAGATTTATGACTTTTATTATAAAAAAAAGTATCGGTATTGTCTGTATAATATATTTGTAGCTTTAGTCTAATTAGATATTTTTGAATCCTTGAATAGCTCCTTCTTGAATGTTTGAATTGGTTTACTTTTAGGTTAGATGATTTAACATGCATATAAAGTGTTTGTCTGGTAGATTTAGATATTGGTAAAGCAATGTGCTCAGAGAATCATTATATCATCGGGAAAAAAAAAAGAATTCTGTCCTTGTAGAGATTCGTTATGGCATTATGGCATAGCTTAGCTAGTTACTAATAAGACATGATTGAATTTAATTGTTGTTAAGGGATATAATACTATTTGTGTTGTATTGGCCAATACTGTATTGTCGTTAATTGTTGTGTGAGAATTATGAGTTTCCATTTTCATGTTTTTAGCTTTGTTTTTGTCCTGATTCGTAGAATCTCTTGAAAAAAAAAAAATGCCATTTACTAAGAAAGTTGCATGATAGGTGGTGGTGGATTTCACGGCTTCATGGTGTGGACCATGCCGTTTCATTGCCCCAGTTCTGGCAGAGCTTGCTAAGAAGACTCCTAATGTCTTATTCCTGAAGGTTGATGTGGATGAATTGAAGGTAAACAAATTTATTCCTAACATGTTTCTAATTAATAACCTAATCTGATTCTACATTAACTTGTATGAAACCCGTGCGTAGTTCAATTCAAACCAATATATGATTTTAACTTCAAAAAAAAAATTTACTTGGCTGTCTGCAGACTGTAGCTGAGGAATGGGCTGTGGAGGCAATGCCAACCTTTTTGTTCTTGAAAGAAGGCAAATTAGTGGACAAGGTTGTGGGTGCAAAGAAAGAGGAGTTGCAGCTGACTATAGAAAAGCATGCCACTTCTGTTGAATGAAATGTAATATAGAGGAGAATATATGAACCTCAGTACTGTATGAGTGTTTTCTAGTTTTCATTTGATGATAAGAACTGAGCTACTAATACTCTGGTAGTAGATGTCTAAAATGTGTGCTTGTTGTATGCAGCTACATTTTACCTTTTAATATTTATGGTTTTAAGTAATGTGAAGTAGTCCACAGTGCTTTCGTTTATGTTTATATGATACTTCCTTTTTTTTTTTTTCTTCTTCTTCTTCTTCTTGCACAGTCGTTATGTTGAAGACATTAAAGCATATTGTAATGCTTCTAATTATCATTTGTTGGGAAATTATAAACGTTTAGTATAAAATTTCTCTTTGTAGATTGTTTCTCTTCCACGCAGACGCACTCTGTGGCCATAGAAGTGGTGGTTTCCTTGACATTTGACTATTGGCTCAAAAGGGGTATTACTTGTTAGCAAGGCTGCTAACTGATTATGGTTTAATTTGTAAATTGCAGACCTGATTTTGACCTGCACTGGTCAAACAAAATCTCAATCCTCGTTTAGCCATCCTAGTTGCTTAGGCCATGAAGCCGTGTTTAAAATTTCAGACCGTGCAAAAACCAGTGTATAAAATATGAGTTTATAGTTGGGGGAGTCAGGTGGACTGAATGGTTTATAGAATCAATTGTTTAAATTTAAGTTTTTGTAATTTAAAATTTATATTTATATAATATTAAAAGTTAAAGGATAGCATTTAATGTTGTTGCACTCACGTTGACTCACATCAGCAGTCATGTCATTTCTATCCTCTTTTATATATGTGGGCTCGAGAGGTCTGCAACCCAGCCTAAACTCTACCTGGGCCCAGAACCCGTGCTGAGGGGGTATCTTGCCGAAGACAAATGGTCAGTGGCCGACATGGCGAAGGGAACGGCCAAGGACTTACCCTGTCCTCGGCATTCCGGAGCTGTAATAGAAAGGCCCACACTGCGGTGTAGGCAATCCCCAAACAGCCCCCTCCAGGGGATGTGGACGAAATGGGGCCCATAGGGAAGCAGGGTGTGAAAGTCGGGCTAAAGAAAACGCGTCCTTTCTTCAGTAAATGCACCTGCCAATACCCAGAGACGGTTGAAAAGAACAGACGTTTGGATAGTGTGAACCTTGATCCATGCAACTAATAGAAAGTTAGATGGGACGGCTGACGGGACGGGTATAGGGATAAGCTCCCGCCTGACCTACAAGTGGAGGGTCAGGATCAACCGGGCCGGACTATATAATAAAAAGGAAGGTGCGCCAAAAAGGGGCGGGGAAAAATGGCCAAGAAACGAGAGCCTCCCAGCCCACCTCCAGGAGAAAGACTCCAGGGGTGTAGGAAAACTTAAACTGGTACGAACACCGTGAAAAACCCACCGCCTATCAACCAAGGCCTAGCCTTCCAAACCCACGCTCTACAAATGATATTGTTAGGGGCCTTTTCACGTGCGAACCCAACACTGTTACGGTCCGCCACGAAACGCGTCCTTACAATATAGATTTTAAAATAGTTTTTGACAATTTTAAAATACTAATAAATATAAAATATTTTCCTGCCCTATCTCCGCTTAAAAGCCACTTCTTATAAATTTAATTCCACCATAGAGCCCAAACCCAAAACCTTTTCAATTAAAACCCTTTTTGAAACTCTGTTTTCACGGTTGCAACTTTCATTCCTCTCTCCCACATTCTGTTTCAGTTTCACCGTTTCATATTTTGTTCCTTCCCTTTCTCCGTCTTTTGTTCTATGGTTTCACACTTATTTCACGCCAGCCTCTCTCCCTTCTAACGACAGCCTCTTTGTCTCCCTTCCTTCCTGTCTTACTCTCCTCACAGTATATAAATATTGACAGAATCAGGATGATTGAGTTGAGGTATCTCTAAATCCCTGTTTCTTTTGTGCTTTGTTCTTTTGCTTGATTTTTTTTTTTCCTTTCACTTTCTAAATCGTTTTTCTTAGGGTGTTGAATTTTTTATTGGTGGGTTTTTTAATTGGAGCTCTTACCTCTTTTGGGTTTGTTCATTTTGAGTTTTTTGATTGTGTCTTATCCTGTGAAAATTTTCTACTTATTGTTAGGTATTGTACATGGTAGATGAAGTGCATTTGTTTTTGGTAAAAAATTGAAGCTGGAAGAGGAAAGCATGGTGGAGAAAAGAAATCGAATATCTTTTATCCATGATTTATTAAAAGAAGGAACAAATATGGAGGTGATAAATATGTTCACAACCTGTGTAATTTTGACCATGTTAATTTCCTCTCAAATGTTTTTTTTTTTCTTTTATGATTTGATCCTCTCAATTTTTTTCTTTTTCTTTTATGATCTGATAGATAACAGTAACTCAGCAAAGATTGGTATATTGCTAAGTTCGTGTTGACTAGTAATGTATAAAAGATGAGTTTATGAATTGAATGGTAAATAACAACTGATTAGCATGAATATTGGTATGCATGTTAAGGCTTAAGAATATATAAAACATGTAATCCAAAATTTTAAAATACAAATTCAATAACAAATTATTAGATAGTGTAACATTATTTAGAGTTATACCAGTCATATATATATATATATATATATATTTTGTAGGACCTATTTGAAAAATAGGTAGCTAAAATCAAAGGGATTTTATTTATTTATTTATTTATTTCGTTTTTGGTGGAAAGGGCTTATATATCTCATTTTATACCCTTATAGCACTCTCATCAAGTGTGCTAAATGTGCTAAATGCTATAATATTTGGCATTTGGCACATCAAACTCCAAAATATGAGCTTCATCAGGTGTTCTATATGTGCCATTTTTTTGAAACATGCTACAATACGCTCTCAAATTTGAGAGCATACTGTTCACCTTTACTATAATTTATATTACTTTTTTATTCTTGCTGGGCCCACTGCCTCTATCTCCTCATCTCCTCTTTCTTCCCCCTGTCTCCTCATTCCTTCATCGAAATGTATCTGCTCTCTCTCTCACTTCATTTCTTTGCTCTCTCTTTCTCTCTCTACTCCACGTCACTGCCTCCCTCTCCAACGAAACTCAGGCCGGAGCATCAAGCCACGCCACGCCACACGAACCCGATCTACACTCTTAGATCGCCGTCCACCAACACAGCCACACAACCCGATGAAACTCAGGCCGGAACATCAAGCCACGCCACGCCACACCACACGAACCCGATCTACACTCTCAAATCGCCATCCACCAACACAGCCACATAATCCGACGAAACTCAGGCCGGAGCATCAAGCCACGCCACGCCACGCCACATGAACCCAATCTACACTCTCAGATCGCTATCCACCAACACAGCCACACAAACCAGATCGCCGTCCACCAACACAGCCACATAAACCTGATCCACACTCTCAGATCGCCATCCACCAACACGGCCACACAAACCCGACCCACCACATCCACAACAACCCATGGCCTGATCACCACGCCACGCCGCCGAGCTTGTCGTGCCATCCACCATGTCATCGGAACCTCCCACCATCAGATTTCTCTTAATCGGCCTGAAGTGGTGGGTTTTTGGGTTTGTTTGATTTAGGATATGGGTTTGTTTGATTTGGTTGTGTTTTTTGTCGTGCCGATCTCTCTGGTTGTGTTTTTATTTTTATTTATTTTTTTATTTTTTATTAATTGAGGTGGCGTTGGTGGATGTGGGTTTGTGCCGGTGGTGGTTGTCGGTGTTGTTGCAGTAGTGGTGGTTGTGCTGTTGTTGTTGACGATGAGGATGAGGATGATAGGGAGTAATTAATATATTATTTTAATGTGTAGTAAATATTATTTTAATGTATAGAATTGAAGTATAGAACATCTAATAAATGGCATATTGTAAAATAATGTGTTAAAATGATAAAGTAAATTTTTAATGTGTTAAAATGATATTTTTTATGAGAGAGCTGATAGAAATGCTCTTAACTGGCTGCAAAAGGCCACTAAAGTAGAGGTCTCTTGGGCCCTCTCCGGTACAAGAAAAGTTATCTAAATTATTAATGATTGCCCACTCTCTTTTTCAGTTTGTCAATATATACATCCCAAGTCTCTGTGGAAGGACAGCAGAAGTAAATTCCAATATTGACCAATAAAGTGGAAGATGAAAGAACATGAAACATAAGGCTAAAGTAACGAGTAAGGAATTTATCAAAAAAAAAAAAAAACAGTAACGAGTAAGGAAGGCATTATTGTATGGGCCAGCCAGGCCCCAAAGCTCCTATTTAGTATTGACAAACGGAAAGGATACTCAGTTTCACTCTAGGATGGCCCATGTGATAGCAGTAAAGAGGACTGGATAATGGATAATGATAAGGAAAATGCTAGGGACGCAAGTCACACAACAGGTCCTATAACTATTGTCACAACTCAATTATTGTATAATAGATCACAACTCGCTACATGTGAATTGTGACAAAAGTTGTGAGACTTTATATATCTCTAGCATTACTCTTATGATAAATGCTAATAGAAATAAATAATGTTCAGGAACACACATTTCTTTACCAAACTAATTGCAAGTTTGTAACCCAAGCTAGTTGCATTAGGGAAGGCCATCATTTTAGTGTCCCTATGATATTCCAATTTGATTGATTGTGTGATATGTGTGAATGTGTAATGAGTCCCACATCGAGTAGTTTTTAGGTAGATTTGGGTTTTATTAACAACTACAAGGAGCCTTAATTGTAACTAATCTTTTTGAAGTATAGCACAGATGTGGCTAATACTTTTCCTTGGGTTGTTACATATGGTATTAGAGCCGACCCAGTAATCACAATTTGATTGATTATATAATATGTGTGAGAGTGTGATGAGTCCCACATCAGGTATTCACTAGGTAAATCTAAGGACATTAGGGATTTAAGTGGGAGAGATTGTGATGCCCCAATTTGATTGATTGTGTGAATGTGTGATGAGTCCCACATTGAGTATTTACTGAGTAGATCTAGCGTTTTTACTTAGGTCATTATATATGGTATCAGAGCCATGCTCTAGCCGAAAGTATGGGCCCCACATGCGAGGACGTGTGTGCCCATAAAGGCATGCCCTAGCCGGAAGTATGGGCCCCACATGCGAGGACGTGTGTGCCCATAAGGGAGGTAGGAGGTCTTGCATTTCATGAAATCTCACATCATCTAAGGAAGCACATGTGGATGTACTTATAAAGAATGACCTTTCTTTAATATGCAGATGCCTTTTCCAACAGTGAGAGAGAACAAAACTGTGAGGGGTATAGGTCCCAAAGCGGACAATATCTACACAGTTGGGGCGAAGTCATTACAGTCCCACTTCTATTCTCAATGTAAGAAGAAAAAGACATTACAGGCAGGGCCTCCCTATGCTAGTTACAGTTGGATTTAAGAGGGCTTAAGATTGCTACAGTACACAAATCTCTTAATGGAGCTGAAGACTTCAACTGGGTTATATTATAATTCTGTATTGAACAACTAGTTATTAAAGCATTTTGAATATATTTATTTGATGAGAAAATAGGCTGGATGTGGCTGAATTGGGCTTGAAAGTAAGCCACAAACCTATTTAGATGTCAAGATTTTGGGGTTGTGCCTGACATACTGTTGTTAATATCTTTGTAGATATATCATATCAGGCCATCCATGATCCAACACAAAATTTCAGCAACCAAATCAGATTGTCTATTAGTTAAGTCCATGTTCGGCAAAAGGCAGTTGCTAAGGAGCAGCGGTGAAATGGCAATTTCCCCCTATTTCCATTGAAGTAGTAAGGAAAAAGATGTTTTGTTAATAGGAAGGAGAGTGTTTACTAGTACAAATCTTTAAGATGGCAATGTAGTATCATACATTAATAAGTGAAATGTAACTTACAATTCAGTGGAAGCGCTTGTGTCTTTACACAATAATCGCTCTTGAAGCATATATTTTACTAATACTCAATACCAATTGTGCTTAACTATTACCTTTTACTACCCATAAATAATTTCTTATATCGCCAAAGAATCACAGATTATTTGTAGCTTGGCATAAAACAAGGAATAATTTTTGGTCACCAATCCCTTACTGAACCTTGCCCATCCACCACAAAGTACTTGCAGAAGCATATTTTCCAGAAAAAGGAAAAATATTGCCTAGATGAGATACCCCTATCTATATGTAACTCGTTGAATCCCGCATTAATCATGATATTGAAAGTTCTTCTCCTGTAATATTACCATTCTTGTTCTTCATTTCACGCTTAATTGCTTCTTGTCATATGCAGGCTATGATAATTTCACCAGAAAGTTTCTACCTGCTTTTTACAGTGTTCTCATCTCCTTGAATTGGTTTCGGTGCCTGTACTCGCTGAAGAACAAGTAGCTTCCACTGATAATCGCTTCAACATGGCAGGACATGGATCCGCCCCAAAGGTAGTATTTGATATGGTAACCAAGCAACTCTCCTGCCCCATGCATTTCTGTGAAATACATGACGTTAAGAGATGTTAGTACAATTTTTTTTAACAGAAGATTTGCAAGTTTATAAAACCACAACTAGATCACATATATTACAGAAAAAAATAAAGATTGCAGTTGAGGAAGTGCCTTTTTTACAACTTCAAGAGAGTTTGGTGCATGGCAGGTTCCCTTTTGGAAACTTCCACAAGTTCCGGAAGGAGTCCCAAAACTTGCAAATTTAATAGTTGAAATGGACTCTCCTGCTGCACAGCGCAAGTGAACCTTGGCCTGGTGAAGCATTTTTGGTTCACCATGGCCCTCAGTACTAAAATTCTCAATAGTTGGGTGGTGCTCAGATGTATCAGCACAAACACGTGTCACTGATCTCCGCACAAGAGAAATCTTTGATACATCCCCACCAAGTTCCTCAAAAACTACCAACAAATTTTGTGTTGGCTTTAACCAGGACCTTGGAACATGATACCTGAATAATACATAACGTAAGTTAAAGAAGTATGAAGAAATGTCTAATGAACCAAGCTCAGCTTGCCTTTTGCCCAAATTGCGATCTTTGAGGGCAGGTATAAAGATTTAATTGCTATGTTAAATGTTTTGATAAGCAGCAACTAAGAATCTAATACCATCTTTGGGTTGGTTGGTCACAACCAAGTTGGCATTTTGTGGGCCTGAATGTCCCAGAGTAGCTACAAGTATTGCAATCGCCTTTTGCATACGCCATCCAGTATCTTCCTATGCTCTGTCCATTGATCCACACTTGACCCTTTCCCATGCTCCGCATGTCTAAAGCCAGTGGCTCATTTCCTTTAGGTGCATTGATATAAGCCTGCAATTACCAATTTATTTAGCTTCTAACTGAACTTGTCTGTAAAACTAAATATTTTGTCTTGTTCCTCCTCCTCCCCTCCCCCCACCCCCACCCCCCTTTTTTTTAAATATATATTTTGTTGTTCTCCTACCTTATACCATGTCAGAGGCTGATGGCTTTGCGTAGCTAGTGATCCTCGGATCCAATCAACAGACGAGGCTCCATTAGGAGAGACCAAATTCATTGCCTCTCCTTTTAGGCCAACCTGTATACAGAAGATACTGTGAGACTAAAACTTTTGGGATCAAGACAAAACATTAACAAATAACTGAATAAGATGTTCCTGCATTTGTGTTCATATAACTGCTCTGTCTGACCTGGTAGGACCATTTCTGCCATGATAAGTCTCTTTGCCCCTTGTCAAGACCATGTAGCAACACTGGACCAAGGATTCCTGTTTTCCATGTCTCATAATGGAATCCAACATTCTTCAACAACACAGAAATTTAGAAGTCAGTACCTGAAATAACTTAATGGCTTATGCTTTTGCCATGTTAATGATCTAGTTGGGTCAAGTCCGGAAGAGCTTCTGCAGCCCCATGTTAAATGACCCGAAGATTAGGAGAATGGACCAGTTAACTTGCAGTTTGACAAATGATTAAACTGCCAGATTTGCATTTGGACAAAGTCATGGATGGGGCACTAACCGGTAATCCCACAGCTATACTGAGTAGTGCAATTTTATTTGTTCCAGCATGCAGGTTGACGGATCCAGTAAATGTGAATTGCCTCTGCTCCCTGGTCCCAAAGGTCGACCCTGTAACAAGTTATAACACGACATTACCAAACTAAATTTTCTGGTGTGAGAGTATGCAGGTACTAAATTTGAAGTACTAGTCCACTAGCAAAAGACAATATTTCATTTTGGCTGGGCTTCAAGTCAATTACTAAGGTTAAATTTAACAAACCTGAATATTGCCCATTGATGAATACGTGAACAGCATGCCCAGCTGACTGCACGCTAAGAGTGGGCTTTTGTCCTCGCAGAAATGATTCTGACGGATTAACGTCAACACTGAAATGACATCCAAACTAGAAAATTATACAAAGCTTTTTCAATATTAATTAAAAAAGGCCAAAATCAAGAATAGATCACATTGGCAGTCAGAACATGTGCACTCTAGGTGAATCTCTGTACAGTGTAAAGAGTAAATTGAGTATATGTTAAAGAGTAAATTGAGTATATGTTAGTAGGCCAGAAAGTGTAGGGAAGACTTTTAAATATAAAATTGTTTCTGCAAGCCCTGCAACGCTTGAGCTATCTTCCATTTCATCTCTCTCCCCCGTTCCAACCCTCAATTTCTCACCAATTCCTTATTCATTGTGTTACACAACCAATCTATAGTAATGAAGAGCCAAACTAAACGCACTTATATGGATTGTGGAAGCCACAGTCAGGTCACATTGTAATTTCACAAAATATTAATAAAACTTAGAGATAGGAAATAAATGCCCATTCTCCCTTTTTCTTTTAATTTAAGATGTTCTTTCATGATACCTTGGGAATTTCTTAATTCACTAATGTGAAAACATTATTTAGGGCTTTGAGATCCATTAAACTACTAATTGACAAATTAGGGGATAAGTATTCATGAATTGGATGATGTAGCAGCTCACCTGGTTATGTACCATAGATAGTCACTCGAGTCTCTGGTAACATTTACTTGCTCCAAGAGTCCAACAGTTGTCATTGATGACTGGTCCACTAGAGAAGAAATATCTTCACCATAAGTCTCCCATGAGAGCAATTCAGAATCGGTAGGCAACATTTGCATCTGTGAAGTTTGAACTCCCACCTTTTTGACAGGACAATTGTATCAGTCCTTTGTCCGAAAAAACAAAGCATAAAATAACCTACTCCAACACATTAGTTGTTTTTCCTTCTGACATGGATTGAGATGAAAGCAAGAACTTTACTTACCCTTGCAGTATTAAATACAGCGTTTCTGCAGTCAGGAAGGATGCTAATTGACCAAGGAGGCAAATCGTAATGCATGTTATTGAATAGTATCCTAGCAGCAGAAGTTGTGTGGTAGTTTGCAAGAAAAGCTGCACACCGTCCTCTCCCTGAAGAGAATACATGAGCCTGGGAGATGACCATAATTGAGTTAAGCATTTCCATTGCCAAAGTTAGTATTGACATGGATTTTCCAGCTAAGAGAAATAGCTGACCTGCTGATAGGTTCCTAAAGAAGTAACAACAGGATCTGAAGAAACTAAAGCCTGTTCACATAGCTTAATAGCTCGATGAAGCTCCTTCAAATGACCATATTTTGGTTGCCTGATCAAACCTAAACACAGTCATAGTTAGTTGTGACTAAGAGTTACAAAATATAAATTGACATTACCAAAGTGCTATTTTCACAGGGAAGGAATCAGGATCCAAAAAGTAATGAACTCAAAGCAGGATAGAATATAGAAGTCTTGTTTGAATGCAAGATGTGGCAACATATTCTGAACAATATTTGGAACTCATTTGAATTCTTGGACTAATGTCACAATGAATTTGAGTTCAGGGAAACACATTCATTTGGGAAAACATGAAAAGAATTATTTGGTGTAGTTTGGAAACCTTAGAAATCACTTGCAAAATACATAATTAATCCATGGGTTTGTGGGTCATTAATGAAATTTCTTGCTAGGCATGCCTACATGGTGAATACATTTAAAGCATCACAAAAATCTTAAGAAAATTTATCATGATGAATTTGAGCTCAGCTTTCTCACCATACTCATCAATTGGGGCATCATAGTCATAACTTGTTGTAATGAATGGACCTCCAGCAGTGCGTCCAAAGTTTGTTCCTCCGTGATACTGTCACAAGCCAGAAGTCATTGACTAAGACCTCAAATTTAGTGACAGGAAAAACTAGTCCTTTTTAAAACAGAGAACTGATTCACACAAGATAACAAACCATGTAGTAGTTTATGTATGAGCCACCCTTTTGTATGAAACGAGCAACACCAAATGCCAAATCTTGAACTGGTCGTTGGTGAATTGTGCCACCAAACTCTGTGAACCTAATCATTAAGAGAGGGAGAGCGGGGAAATCAGAGGAGTATGTTTGCATTCATACTGTCAGCTTCAAATGTACCCAAAGCACTTATTTACCAGCCACTCCAAGCCTCAGTCCACATGGTAGGTTTGTAAGCTTTATTGGGAGAGAAAGCATCACAGTAAAAACCGTTACACGCATTTATCTGTAGTCAAGATATGGAGAGACCAAACTCAGAATTTTCAGATGAGTTAAAAGGATTAGTTATGCAAGAAATTTTAACTGCAAGTTAATCTTCAAGATTTAAAACTATTCCAAAAGTCTATAATACTATAGCCAAATTTCAAAGTAACAATGGAATAGGTAGGTCCAGCATGTAAGAAGAAAAGGAGAGCTCACCACAGGGTCTGGGGCATCGTCTTCCTTGCACATCACCCATGGGACTCCTGTATTCAATCCAACAGCCATCTTTGCCGCCCAATTTATATACGCATGGCCAGCAGCTCCAAGTGCCTTGCTTTCAGGCCCATACTCGTTCTCAATCTATGCAAAGCAGAAGAAGAATATACTGCAAATCAGTTCATACAAGAACCATTCACTGCTATCAATGCCAAATCCATTGTTGGCCAAAACTCAAAAGTTGCTACTGCCTACCACACATATCTTGACATCCATCAAAACAGATACACAGGACCTAAAACTTTACAAGGCCATATGTCAAGAAGCCATACCTGCGAAAGGATAATGGGACCGCCTTGCGAAGCAAATAGCCTTTCATTCTTCATCATCTGGACAATCTTCTGGGTGAACCCTTGCATTGCCGTCTTCATGAAAAAACATTTACACAATTTTAATTATTAAACCAACATGAGCGTCATAATTGTTACTATGTTCCTTTCTTCTTCTTTTTTCACTTCAATTTGACATATCAGATTAGGCCTCGAATTTTCAGGAAACAACTGAGGGAAGTAGAGGAAGAAAAACCTTGAAAGGCTCATTATCTGTTCTGAAGCTCATACCAGGAACATACTTCAACCAAACAGGGAATCCCCTATATCAAATAGAAAATGACAGCCAAATCAACCACTCATACAAACTTTGGAAAAAAAAAAAAATCTAACATCAAGCATTTAGTTTGCCATAAAGATAGAAAACATGTTACACATTTAGATCTAGCCAAAACAATAAAATAAAACAAAAGTGGAAGTTAGGTACCCAAAATTCCATTCTGCACAAACATAAGGTCCAATGCGGAGATGAGCATAGAGCCCTACTTTCTGCACTGTCTTAATGAACCGTACCAGATCATTCCTGCCCTCAAAATTATACTAAAAGCCAAGTTCACACAAAAAGGAAAAGGCTTAGAACTAAAAGTTCAAAACATATGAAGTGTAAAGTGAAGAGAAGAGACCAAAACAAAGTGGAAGTAAGAAATGGTGCAGATCAAGAATGGTACATTGCCAGGAGAAGGTTCATGAACATTCCAAAACACATAAGTGTCTATGACATCCAAGCCTCCATCTTTAGCCTTCTGAATAAGGTCTTCCCACATCTAAAAAATTACAAAACCCATTACACAAAAAGTCCAAACAGTCACAAAAATCCACAAACAAACCACTTCTTTTAGATGAATTCAAAGAAAAAAAGAAAGGTTAGGGATATACTTCAGGAGTGCTTCTGGGATAGTGAATGGAACCAGAGATGAGAATTCTTCTTTGGCCATTGATGAGAATAGCCTTCTTATCGTAGGTGACACTGCATTGTGTCAGCTCAGAACCATGATACAAGACCATTAAAAGCAAGATCAGTAGCTTGGAAACCGAGTGAGTTTCCATATCTTCTCTCTTTCTCTCTCTCTTTCAAACTATGTGGATTGAAAATTTTGAAAGCGGAGCTCAGAGTGGCGAAATGTGTGTGGTGTGGGGAACAGAGTGAGATAAAGAAGCTCTGAGACTGAGCTTCTGTGATCTAGCTACTTCTACTGTGCAACAATGGCAACACTTTGGGCTTCTCCTACTTCATTAAATATTACTGCTGTGAGCTCAGTACAAGTAGTGAAGTACAACTTTTAAATGTTAAAGTTTAAAAATAAAATAAGGTAAAATTGAACATTTGTGAGTTGTAACTCAATATATCATTTTTGTTTTAAAATTTCTTCTTTATATTATATTATTATCAAATAAATTTCATGAAACAGATAATGATATGTCATGAATTCTGTTATCACATGAACAAGTTTCCATCTATCATAATGATAAATATATTTTTGAAACAATATAAAATCTAAAGCAAAACATTTTTATGCATAATAATAAGTTTCAAATGAAAGTCAAAATGGGGAACTAAATATATAATTGAACCATAAAATAATGGTTATTTATTAGCCCCTTTTTTTTTTTTCAAAAATAATTACAATATATAGCTAATTTTATAGCTGAACTATTTTCTTCATAAACTCTCAAATCCTTTATGTACGATGAGATGTTAATTCAGACATATAACCCTTGGTAATTGTTATCTATTAATTAAAATTAACAAAAGTGAAATTCGAATCATAAACACCTTGCACCATATGGGACTAATATTATTGGATTATAGCTCTAACTCAACAATTAAAAAGTTCTTAAAAATTGTTGACAAGTGCTAATCACTAGAGATATTTAATGCATGCTTTTTCGCATGGTGCAAAATCATTGAAACTGATGTTTGTATGTGTCCACCTAACAGAGGACAAAATGGGTGACCCAAAAGATGTTTGAGATATTTCATCGTTTGTACATCTATATACACACAATTTTCTTCTAATCAGACTAATTGGAGCCTGGAGGATTAGATTTAAATGTTAGTGGGATAATGACGGCGTGTTTGGAATTGTTGAAAAAAAGTTTTACTTTATGTTTTGTCTTAGCCTTTTATAGATAAACAAATTTTTAGCTTTTTTTTTTTTTTTTATTTAACATAAAAGTTAATAAAACTTATATTTTTTCTACAAACACTTCGCAAATAAATTACAAAAAATAAGTAATTTTCAAATTAACACTAAGAGCATTCGCATCTAGTGCAATTTTTTTTTTTTTGTTTATTTTAGTATAAAAACCTACATTTTTTAATTTATATACTCACTTTTCAAAATATCCAACATTAAATTATTTATTTTACACTATATTTCATTAAAATATTATTTTCTTACCAAAATTTTTTTTTATTATCTCCAGTCATATCTCTCTCTTCCTCACGAGGTGAAGTAAATTTTGCCAATAGATTGATTGATATATGTAGTTTTTAAATTTAAATAGGTAAATTTGACCCCAACATTAAATTATCTATTTTATATTATATTTTATTAAAATATTATTTTCTTTTTTCATTATTATCTCCTGTCATATCTCTCTCTTACTTGAAGTAAATTATGCCAATAGATTAATTGATATATGTAATTTTTAAATTTAAATAGGTAAATTTGACACATTTTTCTATTACATACAGTTTGACGTGACTTTCCTAAAGGTCGTAAACCGGAACCCATTGTGTAAAGTTGTATTGTTTGCATATGCCATCATCCCTATCGTGTAAAATTGTTTTTCGTTATGACAAATTTTTAATCTTTCGTGATCAAGTTTGTCCAGCCTTGTCTGTGCCTCATGGCCATGGGGTTGCTGCCATGTGATGAGTCTTCCACCCTTTTGTTTTTTAACCTCTTCAATCTTCATTCATTCTTGGATCAACGACATCTGGACCTGTCATTCATTCACCACGTTCTGTTGTTTTTTTCTTTTTAGTTTTTTTAAGTGTTCTTTCTCTTTCGGTTTGGAATTAACTGATGGTGTCTCTTGTATTTACACTCACGGGCTTCACTTAGTCTTATATGCTTGGAGATATGTAGGACTATATATATACCGCAAAAATGTTTTAAATTTTTTTCATTATATAAGTGTATTTTTTGGATAATGTGATGGGGGCGTTTTTGTATATATTCACGGGACATGCGGAAGATTTTGGAAAAAATTGGATTTCTAATAACAATTAGGTTAGAGTTGTGATGTGTTTTTGTGTTACAACATCTTTCTCTTTCTCTTGTGTGTTCATTTATTTCTATAAAAAAAAAAAAGTTTAAATGTCGGCTAGAATTTCCTCTATTGCTGAGTAAGGCCGACTAAGATCCTCTAGACCAGGTCACAAAAGAGTTAGCGCACTAAAAAAATCAAGTACCTAATACACAATGATAATGTCCTCTTTAGAGGATAACATAGTGAAAGTGAATTTTTGGAGAGAGAGCCTCACTAGAGGTAGCAAAGTTACAATTGTCTTTGGATTTTAAGCTTACAAAAACTAAAAGAGCATTGGCAGCAAGCTCCTTAAAATAAGGTAAGGAAACAAAATAGTGAAGGAAACCCAAAAATTAATCACCCCACATCAGCTTACATATCTCTTCCATGTTTTGGGGTTTTGTTATAGACTACAGTTGTTCCCTATTTTTAGAGTGCATTACTCAAACCCTATTTCATTTATTTATTGTTTTTGTTTCTTGGTAAACTGTAATAAAGAAAATTTGGTATTTTGAACGGTGAGAGATATAATAAAAAAAAATGCATGACAAATTATATTTTAATACAATAAGAGCATCCACAGCAGCTGTGGCATAATTTATGTCATTTTGCCACACCAAAGACTTACTTTATTATTTTACCACATCATTTTACAACATCTTATCTATCAGATATTTTATCATTCAATTCTATACATTAAAATAATATTTACTACACATTAAAATAATATATTATCTCCTCCCTATCATCACCATCATCAACAACAACCCACACCTGCAGATCAACCACCACAGCCCACAACCACCGGCCACCCCCACAGATCAAAAACCAACCACCAATATCAGCCACTGCTACCACCAAAAAAAAAAACCTCAAACAAACACTACACAGCCACAAATCTCACACCCACAACCCGATCTAAGACCATCCCAAATCTCATACCCATCCCAAATCTCACACCTACAACCCGATCAACCTACCACCATCAACCAAAATCAGCCAACCAACAACAATCAAAACAACCAACCACCAAAAGAGAGAGAGAGATCAGCGAGATTGGAGAGTGATAACGATGACGATGACGTCGTGACGATGACGTCGTGACGATGACAATGGCCCTTCTCGTCTTGGACGTCGGCGATGTCGATGGCTTGTGTGCCGTGAGCGGCAAACTCACAAGCTGTGGCCACCGTGAGCGGCAAACTCGCGAGCCTTGCCCATGCTGCTTGCGCCTCCGGTGATAATGGCCACTGTCAAACTGATCTTAAACTAAAGAAGAAAAAAAATCTCACCAAATGTGAAGAGAAAAGAGGGAATCGGTGAGAGAGAAGAGAAAAGAATAAAGTGAAGAGAGAGGAGAGAGAAAAGAGAATAAAAAATTATTAACCCATATACCATTCTTCGTCCGTATCGTTGCAAATTTGCAATGGTACTACATGTGGCAAATTTTATGAGATTTGGTATATCTGATAAAAGGGGTTTTTGGTATTTGGTGTGCCAAATGTGCCAAATAGTTGGCATTTGGCACATTTAGCACATCTGATGGTGATGCTCTAAAAAATGTCAACCAGTTGAGTTATAAATCCCTTGACCTTGATGTTTTGTTGGAAGCAACAAAATGTGCTAATTAGTTGAATTACATGGCTTTTGGTTTGAGACATACACTTATTCATACATGATTTCACAATTAATTGAGATGATAGACTGCGATTAATATGTAAAAAAAAAAAAAAATACTAGTATTTATAATGGAACCATGTGAAAATGATATTGACCCAATTAATTTCAATTATTATATCAATGAGTGAGAAAGGAGTTTGTGCCTAGGTTAAGTGGGTAACTCTTTTTGTTTTGGACAAATAAACAAGACTAATTCAAAAAGGGACATGATCAATTAACCACATGTACCTCCCTAATTGAAATGAGTTTGTACCTAGGGTGAGTGGGTAACTCTTTTGTTTTGGTTAGGAGTCTGGCGTGAGTGAAAAAGTAAAGTGGTTAGACAGAATAAGAAAAATAGGTTCTTATCATAATAGGGAAACCAATATAGGTCAATTATTTATACGAATACACTAAAAGATGTCAACTAGTTGAATTACAAATTCCTTGACCTTGATGTCTTTGTTAGAAACAACAAAATGTGCCAACCAATTGAGTTACATGATTCTTGGCTAGAGACATACACTTATTTACAAGATTTTACAATTAATTGAAATGATAAATTATAATTAATATGTTAAAAAAAAAAAAAAAATTGTGCTTACGATAGAACCATATGAAAATGATATTGACCCAATTAGTTACAATTGATTATATCAATGAGTGAAAAAAGAGTTTGTACCTTGGGTAAGTAGGTAACTCCCTTTGTTTTGGGCAAATAAACAAAGGCTAATACCAAAAAGGACAAGATGAATCATCCACATGTACCTCCTTAATTGGACGATAATGACCTACCCTCCAAGCCACCTACACCTTACTTGTAGATATCTTTAAAAACACAAAACAAATGTCTGCCTTGTCTCTCTTTAGATCTCCAACAAAGAAAAGGTACACAGGCTGGCCGAAGAGCACAACCCTAAGACAGCGGGGGCCATGCCATTGCTCGAATAATGTGGGATTCTTCTTCTTCTTCTTCGACCGTAGTCCATTATTTGTAGAGCAAACTTCGGATCCTTTTATGTATTTATTACATCTTTCTTTATTTGTCTTCTTTAATTATGAAAGTAAGTTTCTTTACATTTTTTTAGTGCTCTTCCTTCATTCTCACTCCTTTTACTCTCATTCAAGAAATGGTACCCTATGTTAAATTTTTGTCATACTGTAGTCCCTCCTTATCTTTAATTTTTGTCTGATGCGTCATCTAAATTAAATTTGTTTGTTTTTTTTTTTTTAATAGAAATAGGGGTTTATGATATGGATTCATCGACCTAATGCTACGTGACGATAATGAATAATATCACGTTATCACATGTATCATTGGCGTTTTGACGAGGTTATTATCATCGGCAGAATACATTCGTTGAAGTGTCACTATTTGAACTGCTTAACTCCGTCAAGTATCATGTGAAGTAATATAAAGACTCCTACTAGAAAGCCACATTCTTGCGATATGGTGGTAATTAAAATCTCTTTGCTGATTCTTTAAAAAAAAAAAAAAAAACTTTGCCTAAAATTATTGATTTTGGACTATTTTTTATATAATAGTAATGCAATTTTTTAAACAAATTGTATTAGCATAAGAGAGCATTAATTGCAGATTATTTTGCAATTGACCATACCATTGTTTTTGAATTTTAAAATGTCCAGGATCCAGACCATGCCAAGATGACATTGAATTCTATAATTTTTTTTTACTTCACGACAATTCTATAAGGGACTTGTCTTTTTTATTGTTTCATTCAATGCCCAGGAGCAAAAGAAAAAGAAAAAGAAAAGAAAAGATTCCTTCAATTCAAAAAATTAAAATAAGTGACCAAAATCTGAGAGTTGCTGGTCTTTACAACTTGGTGTGTTTTTACGTTTGTGAACACAATGTCGGCATCATTTTTTTAACATGGCATGTACCATTACCAAACCCCTTTTTCAAAAACCAATTAATAGAATTGAAGTGCTTGACAATGAGGCCCATGTACTATCTCTTTCTTTAAATTCTTTACAATATAAAAAATAAAATAAAAGAACAAAACGTGTTGTGAGGGTTTCTTTGAATCTTCCTTTTCCCTTGGTAGTTTGTATTGTGGCCATATTTTTCACCTAATTTTGTTTTGCATGAATGACTTGACTTCCTTTGCTTTATATATCTTTTTCAATCTCATAAAATAAAAAAATAAAAAAAATTCTTTTTCAAGAAGTGAATGACAAAGGAACATGGACAAAGTTTATAGGTGTTAATCAAAAACTTAAAGAATAAATTTACATAAAGTAGATATAAGTACACATCCTCACTTATTATTAGCTGTTGCCCATCACCTAAATGAGTAATTAATGGTGTCAACAAAATTAGCTGGAGCTACTATCTAATATCTATAACTATAAGGTATCTACTGACTACTGGTACCTTCAGTTCACAAAGCAAAAGTAATGCTCAACTTTAAGGACAGCCAATTAATTTGCACTGCAAATCAAATTCATTGACCTTTAAGAAAAAGGAATAATTATTAACAATTTTAGTTATCTAACAACCCTGGAGGTACTTTAATACTGGAATTAATTCATTGACAATGATGTTGGAAAATTTTGCTTTGCTCAGCGATATCTAGAGGCTGTACCTACTAATTAAATCTATGCCATGGCATGTAGAGTAATAATATGAAACAACTCTTTCAAAATAATGTTTACCCAAAAAAAAAAAAAAAAAAAACTCTTTCAAAATAACAAAAATTCTCTAGCAGGCAAACTGGCAAAATCATTATTGACATACATACTTAGTAGTTATAAGACTTGTTTAAATAATTTAATTAATCTTGTGATTTGATACACGTGAAAATGGTCTTCTAAATTGTTTTGACGTCTCTTTTAACTCAATTTGGACGAAATTTTTATCTTTTTTCCCCGACTTGAGGATTCCAACTCCTAAAGTCCTACTAGTTTTTCTAATAGGCCTGTTGTTTTTTCTCTAGTTTTTTGGTTTTGTAAGTTGTAAATTTGTTTTAATAATTAAAAAAAAAAAGGGGGGGGGGGGGGGGAGGAACCTTCTTAATCAAAATTGGGTTTTTTTAAAAAGAAATATTTAACAAAATAAGTGAAAGAAAAATCTATTAGAAAAAAACCCCCAAAAGGTTTGAAAAGATAAATATTTTATAATGTAAACTTGTCAAGGCTACCTGTTTGGGCAATAACGTTTAGAATTTTACGGGTATAAAGTTCAGGGTTTGTTAGGATTTAGGAATTTTAGAGAGTCTTTTTATTTTAGATGAAGGAATAAACTTGAGTAAATTTTGTAATCATTGGCATACAAGAAAAAATTTTATTTTTAATAAAAAATTCTCCTAAAAGGCTTTAAAAGATTTAAAATTTTAGATGTACAGTAAGATATTAAGGCCAAGCTCATTTGTCATCATTGCCCTCCTAATGCCTAAAACTTAAATGGATAAATTTTCTTCTAACCTATTGCTTCTAAAATCATCCATGTATATCACATTACATGATTCATTAAATCATTTAAATAAGTAACTCAACTATTAAGTAGGTTATGTGATTAAATGTATACATGAATAGGCTTTTAAATTGTCGAATTTGGCTTACCTCCATTACTTTTTTAACTGAAAATCTCCTTTTATTTTAAATACACAGTAGTAAGTGAGAGTAAGTTTTAATCTTCACATTTTCTTTAGTTAGTGGGTGATATGACAGTTTCTTATTAAAATAAAAAGATATTTCAGTTAAAAAAGTATTTGAAGTAAACCAAACCCTCAATTGTCCCGTAATGAGTTAAAAGAGAAAATTTTTTCTCTATAATGGTTTAAAAGAAAATCAATCCAATTAAAATTGTTTCCAAGGGTATTTGTTAATTCAGCTTCTGGAGTTGTAAAGTCACCCTTATCATCTTTGCAAATGTTGTGGGGGGTAAAAGACCCGGAAGCCCATGTCAATATTTACATTGGGCCAAGAGTCTAGTCCAAGGAAGAACCCCTCCTCGACCATGGATGTAGTCGAGGACAAAGGGAGCAGCCTACTACTGGTAGTGATACTCCGGGTTATTCCACGAAATAGGGTAAGCACTAAGACAGAAAAGGACAACGGGAAGAATGGAAATATTTAAGGGAAAGCTGCCATTATTACGGTGCTCCGTACCTGACATAGCCATGCCTCTCTGCCTTTACAACCACTCCTAACAACTTTAGGGATGGGCAGATGGGACAAGGAGCAACACAATGAATCTAAAAAGTTAGAGGAGGAAAGGGGGGTATAAAAAGGATGGAAAGGGAGGCAAAGGGGGGACTCTGAAATCCCTACCACTCAATGCGAAATGGAGAAGGCTCCTCGGATTGTGCCGATGACCAATCTTCCTTCATAAACTCAGTTCATTTCAGCTTGATCGTGACAAACACCATATTAACTGTTATACGTGCACTAAAGTCTGGCTCTTCGACCCACTCTCTACAAATTTATTGTACTGGGTTCACTGGTCCAAGATGCAAAACGTGACCCTACAGTCACTATTAAAACTTAAAACTTTGGAAGGTCATAAATTTATCCTCATTTATATGCTTTTTTTTTTTATAAAAAAAATTGGCATTAAATTTGAAAAGCATTCCCTCAATTTATGTCAAAATCAACTGAGTCTTTAACAGGGGCGGAGCCAGAAATTTTGGTTTGGGAGGGCCAAGTTGTGATGTTAATATATTAGTTAAGATAAACCTCTACACACACATATAAATTAATTTACTAAGAAAATTTATCATCTTCTAAATTTTAATGAGTATACAAAAGTTATGTATTCTATTAAACATATACAAAAATTTATTATTTTTTACATGGTTTAATTTGTTAAACCTCTTAAATTATATTATTTTAATATAATTTATCTTTCTTTTAAGAACACCATTGAAATGACTCAAAATTTGGAGAGGCCAACTTCAATTTTTACATGCTACATTTTTTAAAATGTAAATAATATAAATACTATAAAATAATTTTTTAAAATTTTGGGGAGGCCTTGGCCCCCACGGCCCCACCCTTGTGTGTGGCTCCGCCACTGCCCTTTGATGTTCCGATTTGAAATTCTAAATCCTTAGAATTAGGAAAATGTTCCACTTTAGCCTTCTTTCCCACTTTTGTGAGCTGGTCGGGATGGAATTTGCCACGGAATTCACATGACCCAAACACGTGCCCTTATCCATTTTCCACTCATGAAAATAAAGCAAAGGGAAATTCTTGAGTGATATGTCCATTACCAAATGACATTAGAGAAATTGATAAGCCCCACTAAATCGATCAAAGATCAAATTGCACAAGAGGACAAGAACCTTTTGGAGAAAATGGAAGACTAAATCCATTGCTACCAAATTCGAATCAATGAAGGTTATTGCACAATTAGCAACTTAAATATTGTTAGAGAGATAACACCTTAAATAGACTTTAAGTAAAATTTTAATGTAATAGTCTATTGAATTTCCACTCACACGCGTATAATCTCTGCCTCGTGCGAGTTATTAACTAATTATATCTTTGTGAGTTATGAGATAGACTTCTTTGTGGGCCAAAAAACTTTAAAAAAAGAAAAGAAAAAGAAACCTTAAAAAGGCTAGACCAGTTTATTTAGTTTTTTGTTAAAAGTGTAGTAAAATATATTTATACTTTGAAAAATATGGTAAAAAATGAAGTTTTAAAAAGTTATATATAAAAGCTAAAAGTTGAGCTTATAAATTTAAGCCAAACGGACACAGTTTATTTTAATTCAACTTATTTGACTTTTTATATTTATGTGAGCTATAAGTATACTTTGTACTTAAAAAAGTGAAGTTTAAAAAAAAAAGAAAAAAGTGAAGTTAAAAAAAAAATGAATAAACAAAATAAGCTAAAAGATAATAAATAGACACAAAATAAGTCAACTCTAAACTTAAACAAATAGAGTTCTTTTATTTTTAGAAAAACAAATAAAGACTTAAACAAGAGTTTCTCTATATTTAACAATAAAAGACCAAATTAAGAACCCAAAAAAGTATACTACTAACATTTCCCCCCCTTTTTACATGCCTTCTAATATTGAAAATTCAAAATTAAAAAAATCATCTAATTATTTTATTCAAATTAAAATATTTGAATAGTTCATGTTTAGTACATGCAATCAAGATGCCAATAATGAAAATGCAGTCATTCTCTTCTTCAATTGACATTTTGTATGGAATATGGAGGATAGAGGATTGCCTACTTAAAAATTGTTTGAACCCAATAAATTAGTAAAAAAGTTTTATAATCAACTTATTGTGCGACAACTAATAAAACTATTTACGTGAACTTTTATAATCAAATTACCTATTTCTCTTAAAAGTTACCATGGCTTTTGAGTGGAGTTATGGTGTGCCTTTGTGTTAGAACCTCTTTCCCTCTCCCTTGTGTGTGTATGTGTGTTTGTTTCTCAAAATAAAAAAAAGTTACCTATTGAATGCAATATAATTTATTTAATCATACATATGGATGGACTGTTCATATAGCTGAGCTGATCACAAAACTAGACGGCAAGTGAACAAACAGGCCTATGGCATGATTTAATGTTTAAGCAAAAATGTGTCACTCTCCTTTTTAAATAATTTTGTGCCTAAAAGCACAAGCATGAGCATTAGCATCAGAAGATGCTAATGCCATATCTAAGAGCATTTTAGCATAAATGCACCAAATAACCACTGCATCAGAAAATGTCAAAAGGAAGTATTGAAAAAATATTTAGAATTGTGTTACAGTACAATTTTAAAGGTAGAATAGTACTGTAGCACAATTCTAAAACTTATTATATTTGTTTATTCCCTATTTTTTGACTTTCTCTCTCTCCCTTTGTTTCTCTTCTCATTCCTCTCTCCACAACGGCGTCTCTCTCTCATCACATCTCTCTCTCACGGTGGGCTTTTCTGGCGTGGGTCGTGGGTCCGACGTGGAGGTGAGACTGGGAAGTCAGATCGGCGTGGTATGGTGGCGCTGGGTATTTTTGGGTACGTTTTCTGGGTTCATGGGTATGCGGCGACGTGGTATGGTGGTTTGCGGCGGCGTGTTCATGGGTTTCCGATGTGGTTTGCAGCGGCGAGATCGGTTTGTAGCTGGGTTTGTGTAAATTTTGACTTGATTTTTTTTGTGGGTCATCTTTTGGATTCAAAATTTGCTATTTGTTTGATTTGATTTTGGGATGGATTTTTTTTTTGTGGGTTCATGATGGTGGAGTTGGGGGTTGCCGTGGTGGTGGAAGGGGGTGGGGTTTTTATTATGGGTCATATATGGGTTCATGGTGGTGAAGGTGGGGGGTTGCCGTGGGGTGGTGGTGGAAGGGGGTGGGGTTTTTATTATGGGTCATGTGGGTTCATGGTGGTGAAGGTGGGGGGTTGCCGTGGTGATGGTGGTGGCCATGAGTTTCAGGGCTGAGGTTTCTGGGGTTGCCGTGGGGTGGTGGCGTGGTGGAAGGTGGTGGGGTTTTTATTATGGGTCATATGTGGGTTCATGGTGGTGAAGGTGGGGGGTTGCCGTGGTGATGGTGGTGGCCATGGGTTTCGAGGTTGAGGTTTCTAGGGTTGCCGTGAGGTTTCTGGGGTTTATTTGGAAGAGAGCTGAAAATGAGAGAGAGGAGAGAGATGGGAGAGAAAAGATATAATTTTGATATATATTATTTTATTTTGTAAATATATTATTTTAATGAGTAAAAGAGGAAAATAGAAGTTTGGGATGTAGAGGTATTGTAAAATAGGATGGTATAATGGTAAAGTGAGTTTTTAGAATGGTAAAATAGAGTAGCATTAGCATTTTTCAATGCTAATGCTTAAGGGAAAAGCTGGTGGTACACTGGTACATTTTGTTTTTCTTTTTTCTGGGGTTATGTCTGCCTTTTCATTTCCATAAGATTCAAGTGGTGGTGGTGGTTGTTGTTGTTGTTGTTGTTTTTTTTTTTTTTTTTTTTTTTTTTTTTAATTTTAAATATTTTTATTTATTTATGTGGTTTAAGTTGGGACAGGGTGTAACCATGAATTTTTAGGACTAGGAGAGTTAAATTAACTAATTAATTAAGTAAGAAAAAAAAAACTGAACACATTGGAAAAAAGAAAAAAAGAAAAAAAAAGAAGCTAAACAGGCATAGTTTCTAGAAAAGTCTGTGACCGAATTTACCACCAAAATAGTGTATATTTTTGTGTTGTGGTGGTTCTAAATTCCAATGGGATGAGTTTTTTAGCATACATGTGAATTTTTATATGAAAAATTAGATATTTACAATGTCGAACTGTGAATTATGTTATTTCACCTCAAAACCAATTAATGATGATAAATATACACATCTTTTATGACATTTGATGTCACTTTCTTGCTAGTTTTTTTTAAAAATAGTTGTAGAGAGTCAAATCATAGTTACCAAGATATAATTTTTTTTTTTTTTTGCTGAATCCAAGATATAATTATTTTAATTGAATTATTGAAAAGATACGATACCTCCAATTTGATGTTAATCATCACCATTATTTTAAATGAAAAGACAGTGCTTTGCAAAGAAATGATAGATCTAGTATATAGAACAGTGCATTAGAGTTTGAACACTTTTAATTATCAAAGCGAAAAATCAATCAATCCTTTTTATGAAAAAGGAAAATGGGGTCCTCCTAATCTCTATAAGTTACTTTTTTGTTTTGTTTTATGCATAATTTCTTTCTCTCTTCTCCCATATAAAAGGGGTTCAAATTCGAGTTTAGTAATGAGTACTAAATAGTAAGCAATGGTACACCGACACCGTTCATGCGCCGTTTGTTTCTCGTTACTTTCGATGTCTCCCAAGCCCATCAAAAGTCTCCTATTACAATATCTCCGTTCCGTTTACGTCAATACGAACCGTTTCCACTTGTCCAAGACAAGTTTGTTCTTGTTCATTAATTGCTTCATTTCTAAGAATCTCAGGTGTGTCATGTATGAGATCGTCACCAACAACGTAAACAAAATGCCAATTCTCAAATAATATCACAGTCGGTTAAATCACGTGGAATGATTCTTTTCAATTAGGATAGCATACCATATCTTTGGTTTTCTACAGGGTCAATCAGCCTACTGAATTATTCATTATTTGATTAAAGATGGTGACATATATATATATATATATATATATATATATATATATATATATATCTATCCAATCTCCAACATGAAAGATTATGTCTAATTTCTGACGGGAAAGATTATACCATGTAATCGCTACACGTAACCTTTCTCTTATAATGGGTGGACTCTATTGATATGTACGACCCACTTGTTTTGAGAGAGAGGTTACATGTAATGGATGCATAATATATTTTTTTTTTTTTCCAACAACTATGGGTGTGTTTGGATAGAACTTATTTTGCTGAAACTGAAAACGGAAAACTGAAAACACTGTAGCAAAATAATTTTTAAATGTGTGAATAATGCTGTGGGACCCATTTTTAATGAAAAAATTGATAAAAAATGAAATTTGTGGGTCCGTGAACAGTGCATATGTACACTGTTCACTGTAGAAAGTCAACATTTGCGATTACTGTTCATTGAACAGTAACCGCAATACCCAAAACACGTGAAAAAAAAAAAAAAAAAAAGAACAAAACGCAGCTCCGGAAACGCAGAAACTGAATACAAACACACACTATGAGGCCGTTTGGATTCAGCGTTTTCCGCTGAATCCAAGCTGCGTTTTCTGAAATTTTTTTTTTTTTTTTTTTTTTTTTTTTTTTTACTTTAGCCGCACATTTTGACTAAATCAACTGTGAACAGTGTATTTGTGCACTGTTTATGGACCCACAAATTTCACTTTTCAGCAACTTTTCCATTAAAAATGGGTCCCACGATACTATTCACATATTTAAAAATTATTTTGCTACAGTATTTTCAGTTTCAGTAAAAATAAGCTCAATCCAAACGGACCCTATGTCTCATGGCATTGGAATCTTAGTTAGTTGCTTTTTAATTTTTCCCTTTCACACAATTAAACTTCTTTCAGCAAATTAGATTGGGTTACAGATAGACAAGAATTTGCTTATGATCATTGCATAAATTATAAATTTAGGAATGCAAAATTATTAACGATCTATATAATTGTTTTGGTGATATATTGTAGTTAATGTGAACAAAAGTTATGCTATTTCAATCACAATTTATCAAGTCAATATGAGTAAAAAAAATTTGAAATTTTTTTGAGTTAATAACATGGATGTGTTATTTAATAATAAAAAAGTATTAATATAATTTCATGGTATTTCAAATAAGTAGTAAAATTAGTATTGTACACGTGAGCATGTTAGGACTTGTGCTACTCATGATAGTATAGTATATGATAGTATATGGTTTCATGAAACTTGTGTGTTAGGACTACCTCCTACAACCTTCCTAAACATTAACTCTACAAATTTGAAGGAAGGAAAAGATGTAAAAAATTCAAAGGATTTCTCTTATCAATACGTAAAAGGAGGATAATTATGGACCAAAAGACTTCATTTGGAAAAGAAAAAAAGAACAAAAAGATGTGGAAAGAGTATCTGTCTCTTCTTTTATTAGCGGGTTTCGGTTAGTTTAACTTATGATGCCCTTAAATAAGTGACTAAAAATAAAGTTTCGATTACATAAATAAAAAACTCATTGATTTGATTGAAAAGAACAATTATCACAAAGTAGATAACATATGTGCCAATTTTATCATATCTTATATCTATTTGAGAGAGAGAGTCTCCTTGATTAGAAAAAGGCTTACAAGCAAGTCTATTATCTTCTTTTCCATTATTAAATCTCTGAAGACTTGGTGTAATCTAAATACTAAAAGAGTAATGCTACAGACACAAACTATTTTACAACATTTTTACAAACTGCTTATGTGGCTTTAGTAATTTTCAAATAATCATTAACAAACATAAATGTGATGTTAGTGGTGGACTCATATTAGAACTAATAAAAATTTGCCACATCAATAGTTTGTAAAAATGTTGTAAAATAGTTTGTGTCTGTAGCATTACTCATACTAAAATTCATGAGTGCAGATGTTATTGATGTGGTAAAATTCATGATATTATTCAAAAGATTGTCTCGTATGAAACTTGGGGCGGTAATGGAGGGATGCAGTTGATGATAGTTGCTATATATTTACTCTCTCTGCCATAAATATAGATGTGTTATAATTTTTTTTTTTTTTTAATGAACAAAAATGGGTAAGGGGGCAATTAATGTGATAGTCTTACCTGATTGTGACCATAATAGCACCCTACCCGTTGAGTCCAGGGCTCTGCTAGGGTGCAGGGAGACCACAATGAGTTATGGCTTCCCAGCCTCACAAGAGACACAAGTGAACCTTGAGTTGATGAGGGAGATAACCTAAGTGAGTCTATATTCGGACTCGAACCTTAGATCTCACGCTTAGTGCATCTTGTGCATCACCCAAGACCACTAGGCCACACCTCTTAGTGGTTAGATGTGTTATAGTTAGATGTATGGGAATATTGCTAGTTAATTTGATATTCATATATTTAAATGAATAAACTAAAATTAGATAAACCTAGGGGGTTGGCCAAGTTGGTTGGGCTCTTGGTCTCAAAGTGCTTGTATTGGACTCAACTAGGTGTGCTCCTTAGTTTGAGTCCTGCTCCCTACACTTTGAAAAGAATTTCCTAAGTTAGTACTTTACCCCTTCGTGGGCCCACCCGGCACGAACAGTGATTAGTCTCTGGTTGAAAACCTTGAGGAAACATTATAGGAAACCAAAAAAAAAAAAAAAAAAAAATGCTACAAGTGTTTGCCGGCAGTGTCCAAAATGACAAGGTTGGTGATTCTTTCAGCTACAACTTCCTTTTTTTTTTTTTTTTTTTTTTTTTTTTTTTTTTTTTTTTGTGTGTGTGGGGGGTGGGGGGGGTAAATTACATTAAAATCTCTTAAAGCTTATTGAAATGATACTCCCCATAAATTTTTATAATAACACTCCCTTTAAAATTTCTATAAAAGCAATATATATATATATATGTATAGAAGTCCATGCCTTCAAGTGGAATATTTCAATGGTAGAAAAAAATTCCTACCCTAAAAAATAGTGTCATTTATACAAACTTTGGGGAATTGTCATTTTGATAAAAGGGATGCTAGTGTAATTTACTTTTTTTTTTTTAATTATTAATAAATGCATAAATGTATAGATTGAAGCATATGCAAATTCTTACAGGTGTATGCTACTGCCCAAATTGTTGCAAAGATACCTGTGAGCGTGAGCCAGACAGTCTCATATGGACCTTGGGGTGGTAATGGTGGAGTGCAATTTGATGATGGACGCTACACAGGTGTGCGCGAGATTCACTTGGCGCGCACTGGTGGTCTTGTTTCCATTAAAGTTTGTTATGATCTCAATGGCCAAGCTATATGGGGAAACAAGAATGGTAGAAATGGAGGATTAACAGTGGAAAAGGTTAATAAACTAAGCTTAATAACATACGTGGCTAGCTCTAATATTGATTCAGACATATATATACAATGCTTTGGTAGTAATCTGAACTTTTGCTAATTGTGGGTTTGTTGTGGAACAGATAAGATTCGAATACCCGCATGAGGTCTTGACTCACATAAGCGGATACTATCGTTCAGTAATCTTGAGAGGACCTACTATTATCAAATCCATAACATTTCACACTAACAAGAAAAAGTATGGACCTTTTGGAGATGAACAGGGGATCCCATTTTCCTTTGCCTCAAAAGATGGGATTATTGTAGGATTCCATGGGAGAAAAGGATGGTTTGTGGACAGTATTGGAGTCCATGTCTTGGAAGGAAAACTATCACAACCTCGTCCTCTTTCTGAGGTAACTAGTTCTTTGAAGCTTAAGAAAATCAAATTTGAGCATTTTCTATTTGACATGATTGTATGTCACTCATCTAAAATTTTTATCTTATAGCAGGTTGTTTCTGGGCCAGTGCAAGGACCAGGTCCATGTGGACAAGGAGATCTCACGGTTGGAATAGTGAAAAAACCTGCTCCATATGGACCAGTGGGTCTCCGAGCAGGAATGGTGAAAGAACCAGCTCCATGTGGACTAGGGCCATGGGGTGGGGATGGTGGTCAGCCATTTGATGACAAGGTGTTCACTGGGATCAAGAAGATTTTCCTTACCAAGGGTGAAGCCATTTATTCTATTCAGATGGAGTATGATTGCAATGGCCAATCCATTTGGTCAGTTAAACATGGATGTGGCAATGAGGGCACCCCTCATCTGGTACTATGTTACACCTTGCTAATGCTTTACAATAAGAGTAATTTCTATCACACAACATTTTTCACAATTTACAAATATGATAATTTGTGACCAGTCTAACAGTACAGGTGATAGGTCTGCTACCGTCACATTTTTTATTATACATCAATCACAATTCACAACATATTACGTTACTAGTTGTAAAAAATGTTAATGAAAAATTTTGTGTCAATAAACTTTTTGTTACAATTATGGTACTTTTGTCCTCTAATTTATTTGCTTTTTTGTTGTTGTTTGTTGTAATAGTGCTATATATAATTTTCTCTTTATGAAATAACAAACAGATCCAATTTGAGTGCCCGCATGAATTCCTTACTTGCATAAGTGGCTATTACGGCTCTGTTGCTGGAGATGAATGTAGAAAAGTGATCAAGTCTCTCACGTTCTATACAAATAGGAGGAGGTATGGACCATATGGGGAGGAGAGTGGCACATATTTCACTTTCACAAAGGATGAAGGAAAGATAATCGGGTTCCATGGAAGAGCTTCCTCTTTCCTATATGCTATTGGAGTCCATATACAACCCTCGTTGAGTGATCGAGTCTGCAGGGAACCCAAAGGGTGCCCACCACAGTACCAGTTCAATTTTTACCAGTAATGTGTGTGTATGGAGTATGCACTAGAAGCCAAGTGATTGGTCCAAAATAAAATTCTAAGAGTGTTAAAATGAAAAAGACTTACTATGTGGATCAATTATCAACTATTGGAACTTGTAATAAATAAATTTGCTACTTGGATTTTATTTACTCTTTTCTCCTTATTCTCTTTTATTGGTAAGTTGTGATTGGTATGATATCACTTTTACATGAGTCATATTTTAATACTATTTTTAGTGTACATTAATCACAACATAACACATCAATAGTTATTGAAAAAGGTTGTAAATTTTGTGTGTGATTATGAGTACCCAATTTAAGACAACCTTGGCAAATAAAGCATTTAATGATTGAAAAAAAATCTTAGTTAATCAAAATATCTATTTGAAATTCATCCAATGTAATTCATCCATGTCATTTTGGTTTCAACTCCTTATTGCTTTGGGTTTGAGTACAGCCAAAAACATAAAATCTTTGAACTAATATACTCTCCATTTGAAATGTATTTATTTCATGATTCAGATTGACTATTACACATTTAAAAGTATATCTAGTGTTATATCATTTGAAATTTTAAATTATGTGACACTTTGTAGATGGTTAGATATAAGAAACAAATTTTTTAACTATAAAATGCACTTTCTCCTTTTCAAGTTTCCTGGAAGTTTACCAACCAACTTTTAGCCTAATTTGTTGTTAAAATCATCAATTCGATAATAATCCTTTGGATTAAAACTACTTTTGAAATTCATTTTTAACATTTACAAAACGTCCCCATTTCTTTTCTAAAAAATTCGACAGACCTTTTGTCATCGTACATTTTCTTTGGGGCCTGTTTAATTGCTAAGGATTTCCGATTGTGAGAGTTATACTTGTTGAGAGTTTAAACTCATAAGAATTAAATTTTAGATAATTGGCATTTATATTATTCATATATACTTTAAATTTGACTCTTATATCATATTATTTTAGTAACTGAAAAGCAATAATTTGATCATTGTAGATAATTATTTTTAAATGATTGAACATAAATAACATCTTATTTGAATGAAAATAAATATTTTTGTTCTAAAATAAACTTGGAAATCCACTACATTCGATGAAATCTCGCCAAATCTGGCGGATATCCACTAAATCCAATGAAATCTCCGCTGAATCTGGTGAGATCTCACCAAACCACCACTCCTCTTGGTCAACAAGAAGTTGAGTTTTCCTCCACTCAATCTGACTTGTGAACATTCTTATTTGTTACATGATCACCTTTTTTTTATAGAAAAGTTACATGATCACTTAAGTGGTAGAACTTAATTTTGACAATATATATCTACATGCGTGTCTACGGACGCACGCATGGGTGATGTCTTTTTTATTTAAGGCCAATAAAGAATACACATTCAATACATGTGGAGATAGTGTCTTTTTAATCCATGTGCAAAACACGTGATCAAGAGGCCAATAAGGAAAATTCAGTCTTTTTGAAATTTTGATAATGAAAATGCAGGCATTCTCTTCTTCAGCCAACATTTTTCATAGACTATAGAGAATGGAGCCATCCTAAGAATATCTCCATTAGGAGTACGTGTCCCATAAAGAATTATCCTAATTACTAAATTATATTATATTTAGATTTATGTTATATTATATTATATTATTTATTTAATCATAAGAGTGATAGATAAAATCCATCTAATTAAAATGTTATTTGGTGAATAGATGTTAATTTTGGTAAACAGCTTAAAAAGAGCCTTTGTTTTCCATCAAAAAGGTTTTCTAAGGCATAGACCATAGGCTAGAAGAGATTTCCATCATAAATCACTATTTTGCAGAAGCTTTTCGATCTTTTTAAATTACGTGAATAGTAATGCCATGAGGTATATATGCTTTATAGTTTCTTCCACTTTTTTAAATTTCTCATAGGCTTGTGCACCTAAAAATTACTTGAAACCAATATGATTGAACACAAAAGTGACAAAACTACCTGAACAAGGCAAGTGTGCAAACATGCCTATAGGCATATGGTTTAATATCTATGCAGCAAATGTGTCACTCTCTTCTTATTTTTTTTTTTGGTAAACTCACTCTCTTCTTTTAAATAAGTAAATAACGTTGTGCCTAAAAGCACAAACATGAGAACCATCAGGGAAAAAAGCTGGTGGCACTTTTTTTTTTCTCTCCTTTTTATCTGAACCCAATTATTGCCAAGATATTAATTTTTTATTGAATTATTGCCGAGATATGATTCCTTTAGATTGATGTTAAGAATCATCATTATTTCAATGAAAAGACAGTGCTTTGTAAGGAAATGATAGATCGATAGGTGCATTACACGTTAAATTCGTTAATTAACAGAGTTGGAATTCAATCAATCATTTTATGGAAATGAAAAATGAGGTCATGTATGTTTGGCTTTTACTAATATCCACGGTCACAGATATATGATATGGTTACAAGTATGAATACTTTTTTTTTTTTTTTTTTTTTGAGGATCAATACGATGAAATGTTATTAGAAAACTATAAATCTGAAAGTACAAAAGGAATCACATCTGGTGGAACATGCTCCATCCAGACTAACAATGGAAATGCAAATCTTGCTCTCTTTGCTAAGGCATGAGCCACACAATTACCCTGCCTCCTAATATGAGAGAAAGAGAAAGTTCGAATCGAATCGGAAATAGACATTATGTCTTTCACATACTGACCAATTGAGGAGTGACCCACATCACCTGACTTCAATGCCTTGTAAACAATCTCTGAGTCTCCTTCAAATATTGATTGTGCCATGCCCAATTCCACAATGAACTGGACAGCCCTTCTTGCAGCTAGGATTTCCACCAACTCCACTGTATCGGGGTAAGGTATTTTTTCTGAAAGTGCAGCAAGTACTTCGCCATTTCCGTTTCGCACCACCACACCTATCCCTGCCTTTCCCGCCTCTTCAAAAACTGCTCCATCATAGTTGGTTTTATACCCCTCGCCCAGTGGTGGACTCCACTTCGTTGCAGTCGTAGGGGACTTAGCCATTTTTTTCAGAAATTTCAGCTAGAATGCCGAGAGATACTGAGCTGTTGTACTGAAAATTATGCTCTTGTCCAAGCTGGGTTCTTGGAGCCGTATTTTGTTCCGGCGATTCCAAACAAACCAAGCCACTACCGCAAATAATTCCAGCCTCTGTTTTTGTACTCCAATCAGATTAATTAGTTCCTGTACTTCATTAATATTCGGATGCTCTGTTCTAACCCAGCTGAAACATGGGAGCCAAACTTCTTTCAATTCATCACAATTCCATATTGCATGGAGGGTGGTCTCTTGAGCAGAAAGACAGGCGCCACATCTTGTGTCCTCAAGGATTTTTCTTTTCTTCAAATTCACTTTTGTAGGTAGTGCGTCGGAGCATACTCGCCATAGAAAAGTTTTGATTTTGTTTGGCACCCGTATCTTCCATAGACGTTTCCAGAAGGCTTTCTAGATTGAGGCATCTGAGGCCGATGCTTCCATCATGTTTTCCTCCACACACAACTGTTTGTACCCAGATTTCACTGAATACTCCCCATTTGTACAGCCCGGCCATATTAACACATCCTGCTGGTTTGTCAAGCACAAAGGAATGGTCATTATGCGTTGGGCTTCAAAGGGGAGGAAATGTTGAGATATCAGATCCTGATCCCAAGTTCCTGTGTCCTGGGATATAAGAGCCGACACCTTTGCCCCTTCTAGCTCAGGTACCCGTGGAGAAACTATTTTGGATGACCCTCCGCCTGGAAGCCAATTGTCACAGTACAGACTTATATTGTTGCCATCACCAATTCTCCACTTCATTCCTCCAGAAATTACCTTCCTGGCTTTCATTATACTTTGCCATGCATATGACCCCGATGAAGTTGTAGCTTCCAAGACCGAACCATTTGGAAAATATTTGGCCTTGAAGACACGGAAGAAGAGAGAATTCTGATCCCGTAGTAGCCTCCATACCTGCTTAGCTAGCATAGCATCGTTGAATTTTTCCAGACTCTTGAATCCCATGCCTCCCTCCACCTTTGGTTTGCAAAGAATTTCCCATTTTTTCCAATGGATCTTTCTTTGTTCCCCCTTCTGCCCCCAATAGAATTTTCGGATCATAGCCTCAATCTCATTGCATAAACTCACCAGTAATTTGAAGCAGCTCATTACGAAGGATGGAATTGCTTGCACTACCGCCTTCAATAGGATTTCTCTACCCACTTGGGATAGTAGTTTTTCTCTCCACCCTTGTATTTTATTCCAAACCCTTTCCTTTATGTATCTTAGACTCTCCTTTTTACTTCTTCCTACCACCGCCGGCAAGCCAAGATATTTTTCATACTCTTTTACTTCCGGAACCCCCAAGAAATCTGAAATCTCTTGCCTTCTAGCAACATTTACGGCCTTGCTAAAAAATATAGAGGTTTTCTCCCGGTTGAGCTTTTGACCTGAAGCACGTTCATATAAGGATAGAATGGCTTAGATTTCATGTAAGTCCGACATGGTAGCTCTACAGAACACCAAGCTATCATCTGCAAAAAATAAATGTGAGATTTTTGGGCCATTTTTGCATAAAGAAAAGCCCCTTATTTTGTCATTATGGGCTGCCCTTTGAAGCAACCTATTCAACCCCTCCGAACATAGCAAAAAGAGATAGGGTGACAAGGGGTTGCCTTGTCTAATTCCCCTAGTAGGTCTTATATCTCCCTTTGGCTCTCCGTTCACTAAAATCAAATAAGACATAGTGCTAATACACTCAAAAATAAGAGACCTCCACTTTTCACAAAAACCCATTTTCTCCATGATCATCATCAAAAACTTCCATTCAACTCTGTCATACGCCTTGCTCATATCTAACTTCATAGCCATAAAGCCATTCTTTTTAAATTTTTGTGATTTCATATGATGTAGGGTTTCAAAGGCCACCAATATATTATCAGATATAGCTTTACTAGATTGAAAGGCAGTTTGAGATTCCGAAATAACACATGGTAATAATTTCTTAAGTCTATTTGCAAGGACTTTAGAAATAATCTTGTAAAAAGTATTACAAAGAGCTATAGGGCGAAATTCAGAAACTTTTACCGGGCTCTTGACCTTCGGAATGAGTGTGATGAAGGTTCGATTAATGGAAGAAGGGATCGTACCAGAATTAAGGCAAGTTAGGACTGCCTCTGTCACATCATCACCTACAGTTGGCCAAAAATGTTGGAAGAATAATGGGGGCATCCCATCCGGACCAAGTGCTTTTAGAGGATCCATCTGCTTTATGGCTAATTCCACTTCACTTCTTTGATATGGGGCAGCAAGTTCATCATTCATCTCTTCTGTAATCACCAATGGAGTTGCTTCTAAAGCTTCCTCAATCAAATCCGGAGAGGATGAGGTAAATAAATTGGTGTAGAATGCTATCAATATATTTGCTATCTCCCCTTCTTCTTCACACCTTTCCCCAACCAGATTTTCGATCACTTCAATTCTGTTTCTTCGATATCTATGTGTAGCTTGGCTATGGAAAAATCTAGTGTTTCCGTCCCCTTCATGTAACCATAGGGTGCGTGATCTTTGCCGCCACATTTTTTCCTCCTTGGATAGAAGATCATTGATCTCCCTCTTAAGCCGAAATACCCTACTCATGGATTTCCCAACAATAGTTGCATCTTCAGCCTTACGTAGCTGCACCTTTTTTTCCTTTAATTGCCGACTTATATTTCCAATAGCCAGCCTACTCCACCATGTCAGTTTGGATTGACAGCGCCCTATTTTGCCTTCAACCCGAGCCATGGCATGCCCAGTGGTTTCGTGTACCCATGCTTCTTCAACTACGTCCTTGCATCCTTCTTCCCCCATCCACATGTGTTCAAACCGCCATGGTTTCTGTCGGATTTTTGGTATCCCATTCAAACAAATAAGAATAGGTTTATGATCCGATGAGCCACACTCCAAGTGCATCACTTTAGTGGCAGGAAATTTTTCGATCCACTCCATCGTTGCTACCGCTCTATCAAGTCTTTCCCAAATAGTGAAACCATCCGGATGGCCATTACACCATGTGTATTTGCCTCTCACAAAACCAAGATCTCTGAATCCACACTCATCAAGGACATCCCTAAAATCACCCATTTGTCTTTCTGTCCTCAGTCTTCCTCCTTTTTTTTCATGACTGCGTGTAATTTCATTGAAATCACCTGCACATAACCAAGGGATCGCATTCCTATTCTTTAGTCTCCGTAGGCAAGTCCATGATATATGATGATTCTGTGTTTCTGGCTCCCCATAAAACCCCGTAAACCTCCATTCATCCTCCTTTCCTTTGTTCAAAATGCCATCGATATGGTTTGGAGAAAAGGTGCCTAAAGAAAAATCGACATCCTTTTTCCAAAAAATTACAATACCTCCTCCTCTTGTTTCCCGACATACTTCGATCATACCACCAAGTTTCAACTTAACACGTATCTCTGCTAGCCTTGCTTTATCAAGCCATGTTTCGGTTAAGAACACGACTGAGGGATCTTGTGCCCGAATCAAATCCCTAAGCTCTTGTTCTGTCTGGAGGTTCCCAAGCCCCCGACAGTTCCAACATAGGAGATTCATTGCTCTTGGCGGGGCTGACACTCAGCCTCCACCACTGGTAAATTCGTTTTGATCTTCGAAGGAGCCAACCTTCTTTTCTTCTACCCCTCACACCCATCCACTTCCATAAAAGACTGTTTGATGCTATGCTCAATCCCTCCTTTTCCTTCATCATTCAAATCTTTGGCCTTTCTAGTTATCCTAATCCATGTTCTTGTAGCATTTTGCCCACTGCGTGCACTGCCAGAAGTTTGTCCACACACATCGGGTTGGAGTATTGCCTTAGTAATATTAGGGCTTCCACTTAAGTTTGGCACGTGCTCAACACCCTTTTCTGTTGCAAACCCAGCGCCGCCTTCATTTTTTCCCTCCTTATTATGCTGCCCATCCAGATCAGCCCTTTTATTAGCATCATTAACTCCCCTTATTTCATCCCCTAAAAATCCGATCCCATTTAATTCTCTGTCTATCTCCAAAATCTGCTCATCTAATAAAGCTCCTTTAATTCCGTGATTGTCTCCCTTAGCCATTTCAGCACTTAATGATTCTGGTGCAATCAATGAACCCATAATTTGCTCCTCTGCTTCTTCTGTAACTGTCTCCGCCCCCTGCACTGGTTCTGTAACGTTTGCCCCTGTTTCTGACGCCGGCGATGAATATTTCCCAGGCACCGGTTTGGTTAGCTTTGACTGCTTTCCCTTTTTATCTTCGTAAAACCCCGGCACCACCACCACTGTCTTACGACTCGCCGGAGCGAAGGCTGCTCTAATCCACGCTCCATACATCCGATCGTTTTCTTTAAGCGTGCCTTCACTCTCCAGCCATCTATCACAATCTTTGTCCAAGTGATCCAAACACCCACACCAGTAGCATATGTTAGGGAGACGTTCATATTTGAATGTCACCCAATGATCATCACCGTCTTCTATGGATAGAACTCGTCCCCTGCAAAGAGGTAGAGAAATATCCACTCGCACCCGAACACGGATAAAACTGCCTCGGTCAACCTCCCTATCACTCGCATTGCGATCCACTGTCCCCATTGTATCGCATAAATCCTCAGCTACTCCCCTGTTCAAGAAACCCATCGGAATGTTGTGTACTTGCACCCAAAGCGACACCGTATTTAATGGCATTTCATGTACTGGGACTGCCTTATCCAGTTTCTGTAGAACGACCAAATGTCTATCAAAGCTCCATGGTTCGCTTGCCAATATTTTTTCGACCTCCTCCGGATTGTCAAACACAAACAACAGAATGTGGTCCTCGGCGCAACGGACCTTAAACCCGTTTTTTGAGCGCCAAAGTGGACTGAAAGTTCTGATGACTGCATCGGTATTCAAGGCTCTCTTCGTTAGGAATTTTGCCACTATTGTATGCTCATGTGATGCTCTATCCCTTTTCACTGCTAATTTTCCTCCTTCCCTATCGTTTAGCGATAAGTTTCGCCAGTTGTTCATAAGATTGTCCATCCTAGCTATCAGTGTTTCCCAAACCCCAAAAACAAACAGACCCCACTAGCCCTACAAGTAACTCTGTTACCTTAGGGAACAAACTTCTACCAAAAAGGAACAGCTAATTCTACTGACAAAGAGATAAGAGTTCAAAGTCTCCCTTCTCTATTGACAGAGAAACTATGGACCTCTATTGACAGAGGAACAGCCTATTCAAACTGCTTTTTTCTTTTTCTAGTATGAATACGAGTATATGATATTCTTTGAAAAATTTGGAGTATAATAGGTCAGAGATATGTGTATTAAATACTTATGAAATATATATTTAATATATTTTGTAGTAAATATCAATTTAAGAGCAATAACAAATAATAAAGTGAATCTATGACCACTTAAATGATATATATAATACAAACCAAAATCCAAAAGAGCAAATAAAAGATAAATAAATAAGTGTTTAACATTGAAACCAATATGTAAAAAGTATAAATAAAAATTATTACACGTTTAGGATATCTCTCATTATTGGGGGTTGGATACTTGGATTACAATGGTATTCAAGCCATATCACGGGCATACCTTAAACGTATTGACACTTTAAAAAAAAAATATGGTACAATATATATTCAATATAGGTATATGAGCAAAAATGAAGTATTCATGCATCCTAGAGTTTTTACAGTTTTACTTATGTTTTATAGTTAGTATTTATCAAAAAGATATAATTTTTAGTAACTTTTATATTGATTTATTACCACACCAAAAAAAACTAAAATTTAGTTAATTTCAAATAAACTAAAATTAATATAAAAAATGATATAAAAAGCAATAAATAAATAAATAAATAAACAAACAAAAGTTGTTCATTTCTTTGTTTCTTTCTTTCTTTTCCCATAGCAAGGTTCAAACAATCAAACCCAAGTTTAGTAAATGAGTAAATAGTAAGCAATGGGACACCGTTCATGCGCCGTTTGTTCTCGTTACTATCGAAGTCTCCTAAACCCATTAAATTGGTCCCACTACAATATCTCCGTTCCGTTTACGTCGGACTACGAACCGTTCTACTTGTCCAAGACAAGGTTGTTGTTCTTCAATCTTTCATTACTTTATTTCTCAGATTCTCGAGTGGTGTCATCTGTGATATCGTCACCAACACCAACGTAACAACATGCCAATTCTCAAATAATATCACACTCGCTTGGATCACGTGGAAATGATTCTTTTCAATTAAGATATAAAATACTATTATATCTTTTGTTTATCCATATCCAATCTCCAAATGGCCTGTGGGCTGTGGCCCCATGGCATTGGAATCTTAGTTAGCTGCCTTTTCCCTTTCACATAAATTATCAATCTTTTGGCAAATCAGATAGGGTAATCGAGAGGCAATCATTTGCTTATGGGCATTGCATAAATAATAACTTTATATACACAGAGTTATTAACACTTAAAAAAAAAAAAAATTTGTTATAGTGATATAATTGTTAAGGGTTTTTTTTTTTTTTTTTTTTTTTTGAAGAATATAAAAGTTATGTTATGTTTGAAAATTTTTGAAATTTTATGAGTTATGCTTGAGATGCCATAAATTATACTTCATAACATGATTTGTTATTAATTGTGGGGCCCAATAATTTAAGGGCCAAGCCCAGTTGCTCCTGGAAGATCCGAAGGCCCAATCCGAGGAGAGCTGTGGTCCAAGCTCTACAATACAAAGCCCAAAACAGTTTTTGGGAGGCAGCCGAGGACAGTTTAGTCCTCGGCAGATCCAGAATCCCATCGAAATACAGGGGCAAAACTGGTATAGGGACGAATTTGTAAGGAGATCCAAAATATCTTGGGGAAGTTATCCTTACTACCCTTCCAGATAAGACCCAGCGCCTGACAAAGCCGTACCCTGCAGCTTTATCAAACCATCCCCAACAATTCCGGGATTGGACTGATGGGACAAATGTCAATTTTTGTAAAGATTGACCCTACACGTGGACGAAGGACAACGAATGCAAGCTAGTATAAAATAAGAAAGTAAGTAAATCTGAGGGGGGGCCCATCCCACCTCAAAAAGAGAGAGACTACATGGGGAAGAACCTCTCAACGACTCTGAACTTCACTGAAGAAAGTCCGTCGTTGGGTAACCGGGATAAGGCCTCAATGGTCCTCGGATCAACTCCGAGGAGACCCATGCCATAGGGCGCGACACCTTAGGGCTTAAATGTTCAAGTCCAACTCCTTTTTTTTACATGAATTCCTCTAAAGCCATGATCGGGCATCGCCCCTTGACCAGCGGCTAGCTTTTCAAGCCCACTCTCTACAAATCATATTGTGAGGGACCTTTATTGTGTGAGTCCAAAAATGTTAGTGGGCCGCAAAGAAATCGTGTCCTTACATTAATCATAAAAAAAATATTTCAAATTAACATTTATGGTAATATATGGTATCATGGTATTTCAAAAAAGTGGTAAAATCATGTGGACTCGTGGTACTCATAATAATATAGTATATGATTTTATGGTACTTCTAGTGAACGTGTTAGGATACCCTCTATAACTTTATAAATTTGAAAGAATGGAAGGATGTAAAAAATTCAAAAGAATTCCACTCTTATCAACATGTAAGAGGATGACAATTTTGACCAAAAAGGACTCTTCTTCATTTGAAAAAGTAAAAAGAATAAAAAGAAGTGGAAAGAGTATCAACTGGCCTATGGTTGCAATGCAACATAGTGTTCCATTTGGCAAAAGCTCACCACTGTAATATGGATTATGGTATTGACCCAAATATTCATTCAAAGGTGCTTATTGCCTTATTGAGACCTTTAGGCTTCGGCCATGTGCTACCAAGAATGGTGGCTTTGATTTTTGGAACCAGGACAACAGGTTCAGTTCAATGTATTTTGGGGCTTTAGGCGAATGTGACATTTTCTTATACTTAAATATTTAATTTTTGAAATCTTTTTCATCTAAAATTTTTGCTATTTTTGTTTATTACTAATTTACTAAAAAAATTTTTATCCAAATATCCATTTTAATACTTTAAAGACAAAATAATATCCCTCTAAGATTCAATTAATTTTTCAAGTTTTTTTTTTTTTTCGATCTTTTTCAAATATTTATGAATAAATTAAACATGATCTATAAAAGATTTTTTTTTTTTTTTTTTTTTTTTGAGGAACTGATCTATAAAAGAATTGAGATGCTAAACATGATCTATATGAATATCTTTCCGGTAGGTATTTGTAATTTACAAATAAAACCAAGGTTATTAATTAGATAATTGAGATCCTAAACAGGACCTAGAAGAGGTCCTCATAGACTAAATCATAGAATCGAATCGATGATCATAAGATTTTACTTTATGTGAAAAATAAAGTAAAAAATACTAGTAATAATGATATATTTTAAATAATCATTAAGTTGATCAAAGGAAAAGGGACATAACGCAACTTTCATGTCCTATTTCTAATAATTAAAAAAATATATTATATTTCTTTAACTACTAAATAATCATTAACTTGTTTGGGCAGATTTGATGGAGGGGCTAGAGTTGTATTTTTCTTGGGCCCAATTAGAATTAGACTCTAATATACCTAAAAAATGAAATTATATATGGAGCTGACGCGTGTAACATATATCATCATATATATATATATATATACATGGAACATTTTGTGCAAAGTGAAGTAGCTTTCGGTGGTGATTCTTGATATATTGGGTTTTGTCCTTGATTTCAAAAACAGAACTTAGAATAAAGTTGCGTTTAGTAATTTTGTAATTTAGAGAATAAATTCTTAGTTGACGTTATTTTGGAAAGTAGTGACTGTTTATCATGAAAAAACCATTTTTCTCTATAAATACCTCGAACTCCTTCGGTTAGACTTGCAATACAACTTCCCTCGTCCCATACATCCATTGTAGTGTTTCTTCTCATTATTGGGAAACAATGGTAAGTTGATTGATCTTGCTTTACTTAATTTCCAGCTACCTTTCATTTGGTTCTGTAAAGACGAGGATAACTACTAAAGAATTAATCTTAGGCATTCAGAAATTTTTTTTTCTTATTGTTAGAGAACCAAGCAAGCTAGTCATCTAAAGAAATAGTTAAATCATACTAACAAATTTGTGCAAGTATTTTCCTTTGTTTTACAATTTACATCCTTTCATGCAAATTTCATTGGTTTACAATGAGTGTATACTGAATTGTGATGCAGAATTATGAAGGGTATAACTCATATGAGAAAGGATACGCAAACATGAGACTGGTGGTAGGAGAGAATGATGAGGACTACGCATTTGCTCCTAATAACCGAGTTTTCAATGAATTTGAAACTAAGAATAAGGTGTGTTTTTAAATTTTCTTCTAAATATCATATACCATATGATAAAAGTTACATATTAAAATATGTGATTATGTCATGTGATTCAATGAAAATATATTATAAACCGTTCAATGGTTTTCAAATTGTTATTATGCTCTCGACTTTCATTTGTTTAGGTGGTCAATTTTTTTCAAAAAAAAAAAAAAAAGGTTTTCTTCACAAGCGTATTGGGCAATTGAAAAAGGTCAAACATTCATTTTTTTTTGTTGATTAGGAAAACACTTTCTTTAGGACTGAAAAATATTTTATGCACCTTTTAGGGGTTTTAAAACATTTTCAGCAAAACAAAAACCTCTGATATGACAAAATATCCCAAAATCTCCAACATAGCCAAAATAGTGTTAGAACCTCCATAATGCTACCGAAAATCTTCAATATAACCAAAAATTTCCTTAAAGCCTCTAAAATGATAAAAATACTTTGGAAAATCTCTAAAAGAACCAAAATATCCTAAAAAGTAAAAACTAGTACAATGATATAAATATCTCTAAAATATCCAAAATAAAATTAAACCTTAAAAATAACAAAATACACTAAGAAGTCTTTAAAATGACCAAAATACACTTAAAGTTCTAAAATAATATAATATAAATATCTTTAAAATCTTCAAAATGATGAAAATACTCCCGAACTTACAAAATAACCAAAATAACATTGAAAATTCCAAATTGAGCAAAATACCTTTGAAACATTTAATTTTAACAGGACTAAAATACTCTCCTTAAACCACCAAAATTACAAAAGTACCCCTTATAATTATTGAAATGACAAAAATACCTTCAAAAACTTCAAAAATATGCCTAAAAACTTTGGGAACCAACCCCAAACTTTTCAAAGTCACACGAAAAAAAACTTTTGAATGCCCTTCTATAAATTTCAAGTTTTTGTAACTACGCACATGAATTTGTAAATTTAGTTAATAGTTTTTTTTTTTTTTTTTTTTTTTTTCATTCTTATTTTGATTGTGCTTATTAAAATAATTTTATTTTATTGTATTTTTTAGGCTGATTTATTTGTTCTATAGTAATTTTTAATAACAAATTTATATTACGTTTATAATTTTTCATAATAACCAAATGTCGGAAAATGTTTTATATGTGTTGTGTTTATATATTTGTATAAAGTCGAATCAAATATATGCTTCAGGAGTTTGGCACTACCGAAGCTTTCAAGGGTTATTCAAATATGAGGCAGACTGATGAAAGCATGTTCCAACAAAACAAATATTCAGGCGAATATACTGAAGTTGCTAAGAGTAATTCAAACATGAGGCAGACTAACATGAGGCAGATTGAGGATAATATGTTTCAACAAAACAGATTTTTAGGCGAATATGGTGAAGTTGTCAATGGTAATTCAAACATGAGGCAAACTAACATGAGGCATACTGAGGATTATATGTTCCAACCAAAAAGATTTTTAGGTGAATACGCCGAAGTTGCCAAGGGCTATTCAAATATGAGGCAAATTGAGGATAATATGCTCCCACCAAATAGATTTGTCGGGGAATATGTAACCAATAACAAGGTTGGTGGTATTTTCTGCTGTTGCATTATATATAAATATATATATATATATATAATTCAATAATTGCATTCATATATAGATTAAAATTAAAAAAATATATATAAATTTTTATAGGTTTATACTGGTACTGCCCAAATTGCCAAAGGATCCAAGGTTGTGTCATGTGGACCTTGGGGTGGCCCTGGAGGAATGCAATTTGATGATGGATCATGCTATACAGGCGTGCGAGAGATTCAATTAACACGCTCTGGTGGTCTTTTTTCCATTAAAGTTTGCTATGATCGCAATGGCCAAGCTATATGGGGAAACAAGAATGGTGGCAATGGAGGACTGACATTGGAAAAGGTGAATATCTTAATCTGTTAACACACATGGCTCAAATCTTGATTTAGAGATAAATACAATTAATATTACAACACACTCCTTTTATATAAATATATATATATATATATATATATATATATATTGTGGGCTGCATGTTTAGTAAAGTATGCATACTATACTATATATTGCATATAAATATGTATTTTTTTTAATACAAAATAGACAAAAATACTCTAGCTGAAAATAAATCGTATATATTAAAGGTTTCTTGTATTATACTTATACAAAAATATTTTAACTTAACTAAAATTCAATACTTTTATAAATAGTATAATTAATTGTTTATTTTGGTCAAACGTTATAATATTATATTTAGCAATGAAATTATTAAAATTAAAATTTTTAGTTCCATTTTTTATTATTTATATTAAACATCAACATTTTCATGTATTTATATTTTTCTATACTTTTGATAATTAGATCAGTCTATATATTGGATTAAATTTTTTTTTTTAAAAAAAATTGCTTATAATAACATGAGACAATAATTTTTTTTTTTTTTTTTTGGTAGTAGTAGCTAAATAAGTGCATGAAAAAATTTATCAAACATTATCTCCTTCATTCACCTGTTATATTCCTTAAAAACACAGCTAAAATTTGAAGATAAATATTTACCAAATTTAACTAATTTTTTATTAGTTGAATTTTTATAACATCTTATAAAATTATATCAAGTTAATCTAAGCATGTTATTAAATCGAAATATAATAAAAGAAATAACATAACATATATAACCGTTGTTTTAGTCTTGAGTTTTCAGTTCAAATTTTAAATTTGTAATAATATATAACCGTTGTTTTAGTCTTGAGTTTTTAGTTCAAATTTGAAATTTGTAATATATCTATAGGTATGTTTATTGATGATTTTTTTTTTTAATTTCCATTTTTTATACTGTTTCTTACAATATATTTTGTTTTAATATCTTGAGCCTAATGAAACATGTACATAATTTGCTCTCATACAAATTATGGTGGTTTGTTGTGGATCAGATAAGATTTGAATATCCAAATGAGTTCTTGACTCACATAAGTGGATATTATGGATCATTAATCTTTAGGGGACCTACAATAATCAAATCCATCACATTTCACACTAACATGAAGAAGTATGGACCTTTTGGAGATGAACAAGGGATCCCTTTCTCCTCTGGCTCAAAAGATGGGATTATTGTAGGATTCCATGGGAGACAAGGATGGTTTATTCACAGCATTGGAGTCTATGTTATGGAAGGAAAACCGGCACTACCTCGTCCTCCTATTGACGCATTCAACATGGGTGGCATGAGAATTCCCGAGGTACGTAACTAGTTCTTTGAAACTCAAACAAAATAAAATTTGAGCATTGAAATGTCCTAATCTGATGATAATCTCATTTTAGTCCATTAACATGTTACTATGTTAGTCATCTAAAATCTTTATCTTAAAGCAGGTTGTTTCTGGGCCAATGCAAGGACCAGGTCCATGTGGACAAGGGGTTCTCATGGTTGGAATGGTGAAAAAACCAGCTCCATATGGACCAGTGGGTCTCCCAGCTGGAATGGTGAAAGAACCAGCTCCATGTGGACTAGGGCCATGGGGTGGGGATGGTGGTCAGCCATGGGATGACAAGGTGTTCACTGGGATCAAGAAGATATTCCTTACCAAGGGTGAAGCCATTTATTCTATACAGATAGAGTATGATTGCAATGGCCAATCCATTTGGTCAGTTAAACATGGATGTGGCAATGAGGGCACCCCCTATCAGGTACTATGTCACTTCTTCCTAATGCTTTACACTAAAAGCAAGTTCTGCCACGCTAACATTTTTCACAAATTGTGAATGGGGTAAGTTGTGATTAGACTAACACGTAGGTGATAGATTAACTATTGCCACATTTTTTTTAATATACACCAATCACAATTTACAATAGATCATATTAACAGTTGTAAAAATAGTCAATGAAAATTTTGTTTGCTGTTGCTGTATATAATTTTCTCTTTATGAATAAAAAATAGATCCAGTTTGAGTACCCGCACGAATTCCTTACGAGCGTAAGTGGCTATTACGGCTCGGTTGCTGAAGATGAATGTAGGAAAGTTATCAAGTCTCTCACATTCTATACAAATAGGAGGAGGTATGGACCATACGGGGAGGAGAGTGGCACATATTTCACTTCCACAAAGAATGAAGGAAAGATAATCGGTTTCCATGGAAGAGCTGCCTCTTACCTATATGCCATTGGAGTCCATATACAACCCTTGTTGAATGATCGAGTTAGCAGGGAGCCCAAAGGGTGCCCACCACAGTACCAATTCAATTTTTACCAGTAATGTGTGTGTATGGACTATGGAGTACGCACTAGAAGCCAAGTGATTGGCCCAAAATAATATTCTGAAAGTGTAAAAATGAAAAGACTTACTATGTAACTGACTCAAGTATTGGAACGTGTAATGAATAAATTTACTACTCCGGATTTTATATGCCTTTTATTTTTATTGTCTTTGGTTATATATGTAGAAAATTTTATAACATTTTTCATAATTTAGTAAGGTGGCAAGTTATGTTGTAATATCACTTTTAGAAGAAAATCTTTTATATATGAACCAAGTGTATAAGACATATAAGATACTTTCCTCACTTTTAGATGAGTCACATTTAATTTGACACTATTTTTAGTGTATACTAATCACAACGTAAAACTTGAATAATTGTAAAAAAAAAAAAAAAAAAGTTGTGAATCTTTTGTGTCATTAAATTTATTGTTTATGATTACCATATTTAAGACAACCTTAGTAAATAAAGCATATAATGATTGTGAAAAATCTTAGTTAAGCCGCTCATCTGTTTAATTCTTCCAATGCAATTCATCCATGTCATTTTGATGCAAACTCCTTCTTATATTGGGTTTGAGTACAGCTGAAAATCTAAAAATGTTTGAGATAATCCCTTCTTAAGCTACAATATAAATAATAGTATCACTAACCCTAAAAGGTACGTACACATTCTCATTTTTCTTGAGAAATTTTCCTTTAATTTGCCACTAACTTAAGCATCAGAGAATCTTCCAAATTAGTCCTTCTGCGAGCCTTTATATTTCTTGCAAGTGTTCGTAGATCGAATTCAACCCTGATTAATGACATCATCAACTTTAATCTCTATACTTTCAAAATTGCTTTAAAAAGATCCTAATTGTCATCTAGTGATATAATGGATGAAAAAAAATGTTGATATAACTTCATGCCACATTGTCATAAGCTCTGTGTCATTAAAGTGACATTGAGCTCAAAGATTTTGTTTGTTACGCTAGTTTTTTCCATCTATCATATTGTGCGAAATTTTGAAACTATTTTTAGTATAAGGATGATTTTGAAATCAAAGGTTAATGATCAAAAATATGCAACTTGATCTTTTAAAAAAGAATCTTGAAGTAAACTTCGAAGTTTTAATGTCAATGTTTAATTTATCGTTCTAAGCCCAATCATCAGCTACTTTGTTTTGGTTTATGCATAATTTACCTTTTTTCTTTTTCTTTCCTTTCCCATATAAAAGGTTCAAATACAAATAGTCAAATACTTGTTATAGTTTAGAGGTGAGTAAATAGAAAGCAATGGGACACAGGTTCCTTCGGCGTTTATTTCCCGTTACATTTTTAAGTCTCCTAGGTCCTAATCCTATTTATTAATTTGGTCCCAGTCCCACACTCTCACTAGATCTCCGTTCCGTTTACGTCGGTGGTGCGAGCCGTTCCACACTTCTACGGGTCTCAGTCTCAGGCGTACGTTATCACTGCATCGAGGCAGCAACACCTTGGGAGTTGGGAAGCCAATTCTCAAATATCACACCTTTGGATCACGTGGAATTATACCGCCTTCTTTTCAATTTGGATGCCCTATTTATTTATTTTTTTTCTTGGTTAGTTGTTTGAGTATTGTTATTCAAAATGATGTAAAAACTCAAAAGTATGATTTAAAAATTGTTATGAGAACACGTATTTGAAATATTCATAGTGCAAAAAATGTGTTTAATATTATATTTTTAATTACGTTTTTTCAAAAGTGAAAGACATAATTGTGTATTTGGTATGTGTATGTTTTTTTTTTTTTTAAGTGATAACATATAATCTAATAAGTGGGACCTACAATTTTTAAAATATTTACAAAAATGTCATTGAGCAATATTATTTAAAAATTAAAAACTGGTAAGATGAGTTTTCTATTTTCAATATTTAAATAACCTAAAATGAGCAACATAATTCAAACACTTTTTCATAAAACACCCTTACTAAACGCATTGTTTTTTCTAGGGCCTACAATTTTCAATGTTTAAACATTGAAAATTGTTGTTCAAACATCCTAACCAAACAGGATATGAGGTTTTTAGTTATTAGGCTTACTTCTTTTAGTTTGAAATAAGACACTTACCTTCCATAAAATGTAAACTATATACAAACCTCTTTAAATGACTGAAAAAAATACTTTCAAAATTCTTGAATTCCTATTTTACTCCCCCACTTAAAGTGTCATTTACACTCATAATAGGAAATTCGAATTCGAGATTTTTTTTAAAAACGTTTAAAAAAAAAATCTGTTTAGTCTATGTAAATATTAAATAATTTTTATTTTATGAAAGGTGAGTGTCTTAGACTCTTATTCCAAGTTAAATGGGGGTTGAGTATAATAACAAATAATTGAAGCTCAGTGTAATTTTCCTTAAATATATGTAACCACTCTCTTACATAGAATGGACCCATGCTTCCGTTACACCATATACCATCTTTAAGATGATGAATTCCATCAACCAAAAAAAATTAAGGCTGCATTTGGTTCGATGTAAATCGAATTCTGAGTGTAAAATGAATGTAGGGGAAAATATTTTCAAGTGTTTGGTTGCATTCCAAAAAATGCTTTGAAAAATATTTTCTAGTGTTTACTTGTGTTCCTGAAAATGCTCTAAAAAACCCCATTTTTATCATGTTTCTTACATTTTCTTAAGATCCAAACATATATTATTACAGAGAATCAAAATATATAAACAATCAAAGAAACAAAAATCAAAACAAAAAAATCAAAATCCCAAGACCAATCGTGAGAGAGGGACTTAAGTGATAGAGAGAGAGAGATTGGTTCATGGGTGACTTGGTGGTGGCGATGGTAGTGGCAACATGGACACGGTGGGTCGATCTAAAGGTGGCGGCTCAATCTAGGAGTGAGTCACTCATTGGGTGGTCTGATCTAGGAGTGGGTTGCTCACACGGTGGACAAATCGGCTCACGGGTGGGTTGCTCATGGCTGTCCGATTGGCTCAGGGGTGGGTTGTTCACTGGGTCAATGACGATGTGGGATGGGTCGCCGGAGTGGGATGAGTCGCCTGAGTGGGATGGGTCGGTGAGGATGAAGGATGGGTTGACGAAGTACCCTCGCTCGATTTGAGGGATGGGTCTTCTTTATCTGGGTGTGAGCCCGGCGAGGATGTGCTTCAGGTGGATTGTGCTTGTTTGTGTTTCTAGATCACTCTCTGTACTCTCTCTCTCTCTCTCTCTCTCTCTCTCTCTCTCTCTCTCTTCGGGTGTTTGTGAGTCCAGAAATCATTTGAAGGTAAAATAAAAGTGTAATTGGTTTTCATGCGTGAGGTTCTCTATTTTACGGCCAACTGAAATTCATTTTCAGTTTGATCGAATTTTCATGCGCACCCAAGCACCCTCAAGAGTGTAAAACGTTTTCCTGATTTCCTTTACCACCGAAACAATCGTTTTCCTGATAATTGAAGATATAGAAAAATAGGCGTGTGTCAAAGATGGGCTAGCAGTTCAGAATTCAAAATAAAAAGTGAAGGCGAGCTTCAAAGATGGACCAGCGCTTCAGAATTTCAAAGGCGGGCCATTCTCAATTCATTCTTGGCCCATGTATGCCCATCCACGTTTTACTGTGAATTTATATTTCTAGTCCGTGCGATTGCATTGCAGTAGCATTGTTGGCTTGCATACTCTTTTTCTTTTAACGATAAATTAAAGACGCCGCTTTTATTTTTTCCCACATTTGTTAATATGGTTTTGTAGTGATAGGTAAGTATAAATATAAAACAAAAGAAGTGTTCAATATATATATATATATATATATATATATATATATATAATAAAAGAAGCATTGTATCAAAAAAATAAATAAATAAATAAAAGAAGCATCAATGATAATAGGTTGACTGGGCATAGGAACGACCATCGGTCAGGGCCCATGAGTTATCGACCCATATAAAAGTTTTATATGTTGCTTCAATGATAACTTACACTTGAACATATACAAATTTTAATGTTGCTTCAATTTTACCTTATAACCGAGTGACATTGTCAGATTATTTATAAAAAAAAAAAAAAATCTAATACTGCTCCTCCTCCTTTATTTGTCAGAACTAAGAAGACGTGACTATGGTTGATTGGCACTCAGTGCTAACGGGTTTATTTGGACTAGGGTCAAGCCATACGATCCTGAGTCATCGATATGTTCGGTGGTTTGGGTTTGGCTGTACTTGGGCCATATATTACCCCATATAAGGATCAATTGGATAAGGATGAACCTAAGTTGACCCACATTAAGATCTGAACAAAATAACATATCTTTGATGGCATCTAATCAATTTGATGAAATAAGACCCGTTGATTCTATGAGATTGACAACAAATTAACTCTTACCAAAGAGGAACTTGATTCTATCAATTTGAAAAGGATTCATGTAATAATTCAGATTAAATTTTATAAATTTAAAGGTAACTAAAAAAATATTCGAAAACTTGAAATCAACACAAAAAATAATTATGAAATATTTGGTCAAAGCCAATTTAGGATCAAAGTCCATGGTCAAAATCAATCGATTATCAAACTCGCCACGTGATAAGTTGTGGCAAAAATTGTGTGATTATTTGTAGTCTTAGCATTTTCTTTGTTGACGCACCCCAGACTTACTTGATTAGTGATGCGGCATAATGTGTTGACATGGCATTGGCTAGGGTCTCTGATGGCACAGCATGATTGACGTGTTAGAACCATGTGGTGACACTTGGCGGAAGGCTTGTGGCTGACGCGTGCAGGAGCATGTTGGCGCTTGGCTTGGTAGACAAAATTTTTAGGGGACATATTCAGGTTCAGGGTGCCTGTGATCGAGGTCGGTTTAGGTTGATTAGTTCGGACAGTCAGTATAAAGTATTATTATATTTACTGAACCAAATTAATGTTCTAAGTTGCTAACACTCGACAAGAATTCGGATTCTGTCTGGAGATAAAATACAGAGGCAAAAGGTATCAGTAAGTGAAAGTAGGAATTCTTTTCTGCCAAGATGAAACAATTTGATCTACGGAAAAACATATATATATACACACACATATAGGTGGTGCCGTTTGGACCATAAATGCATGGAACATTTTCTGGAAATTAAAGTTAGATACTTTCTGTGGTGATTCTTGATAGATTGGGTTCTCTCTTTTCATCTCAATAATGGAAAATGGAATAAGCTCCTTCCACTACATAATATTTAAATAACCAATTTCCTCTATAAAGATCTTCCTCTCCATCTGTTTCGCTTGCAATTAATACAAGTTCCACATTCTTGTCACTTCCATTCTCTGTTGTTTCTTCTCATTCTTGGAAAACAATAATGGTAAGTTGATTGATCTTGCTTTACTTACTTTTCCAGCTACCTTTCATTTAGTTCTGAAAGAAGCATTCTTTGGCACTCACAATTTTTTTTTCTTACTTTTGAGAACCAAAAAAGCTAATCTTCTAAGTAATTTGTCAAGTTACACTAACATTTTTATGCATGCATGTGTTCTTCTTGGTTTTAATTCCTTTCATGCATATCTTTTTTGGCTAAAAATGATTGCAAACTGAATATTGTGGTGCTGCAGAATTGTGATGGATATGAGAAAAGCCACATTTCAGTTTTGGACCATGGGGAGGCCAATGTGGTGGGCGCTGGGATGATGGAGTTTACTGCACTATAAGGCAACTGATAATCAGCCATGGAGCTGCAATCGATTCCATCCAGATTGAGTATGACACCAGGGGTTGCTCAGTGTTGTCGGAGAAGCATGGTAGGAGTGGTGGTACCAAAACAGATAAGGTCAATCTTATCACTCGACTAAAATAGAATGTTTTGTTTTCAAATATATAAATAATTTATGATCAAATCTCAACTATATATTAAGGGAATCAATTAGTGTTAAACCTAATGATGAGCAATTATCATAGAGCATACACATGGTGAAATTTTTTTGTGATGATACACAATTTTATAAATTTTTATTGGTTTAATATTTTGAATATTTGTCCATTAGATATTTTCATCTATATAATATTTAAAAATTAAAAGTTTAAAAGGTAACATTTATTATTACTACGCTTCTTTTGAGTCACATTAACATCACATTTTGGTTCATTTTGGTCAATTTTAGTCCACTTAGGTCCATTTGGTCAACTTAGGTATATTTGGTCCAATTCAGTCCACTTAGGTCTATTTAGATCCATTCGCTCCAATTGATATATTTTGGTCCACTTTGGTATATTTGATCCATTTTTGACTAATTAGACCTTAAATTGATTCTTATTTGTAGGTTGTCTTTTTCAGTTTTTGACTCAAAAATTCATTTATTTTCTTAATTTTTGGGTTGAAATTTATGAAATTTTATTCTATTTGAGTCAAACTCTTTAATTTTGGGCTAAAAAATATAAACAAAATAAGCATTAAAAATTAAAAATATAAGCCCTAAAAAAGCAATAAAAATGATAAATATTCAAAAGATAACCTTAAAATTCAAGTTTCAATAATATAGGCATTATAATTATATTTGGAAAGGAAAAAAAATGTTACAATTCTAAACTTATATAATAATTTAAACTTAATGTATCATCTTACATGTATTCCATGGAATGAAAATGTACATTTTTTAATAATATTCTTGAGTATGTTCAAATTAGTCAACCAATTATGGTATATTTAAAAAAAAAAAAATCATCTTAATAACATCTTTTCCATTTATATAAAACAATATATTACTATGTAATATGTATTGTTGTTGAATACAAAATACATTTATATGTTCCATTACATTTTCTCACATATCGCGTGAGTTTGCAACTATTTGTTATTAATATTCATGCCAAATTTACATTAATAATGTTATTTATTATTTGATCTACAATATCATATTTTGTTCTTACTTCTCACACACAATGTTGTTCACCTCTTCAAATTCGGTGTCCATATTTTTAAAGAATGTTTATATTGAATACATGATAGTACATGATGTGTACAGAACTTATACATTGAGAGTGTGAGACAATCAAAGTTCTTTTCATATTGTTTCGGCAGATCAAGCTTGACCATCCAGACGAACATCTGATTTCCATTAGTGGCCACTTTGGTAGCATCATTGAATGGGGTCATCTCATTGTCAGGTCACTCGTGTTAGAAAGTAACAGAAAAAGATATGGACCTTTTGGTATCCAACAAGGAACTCCATTCACATTTCCTGTGACTGTTGGTAACTGGTAAGGTAGTGGGGTTCCATGGAAGGAGCAGTTTTTACCTTGATTCTATTGGAGTGTATCTGAAGCCTCTCTTGCAGCATAATAATGGAATCAATGAAAAGTCCAAAGGCTATGACATCTTGGTTGGTGTCAGAGAAAAAATGGGTAATATGTTATTTGAAAATGTGGACAATAAGGTGGGTCACATTCTTTTTATTAATCCATTGTAACTTAGACATAAATCGATTTGAATGAACCATACTAATTAAAGATTATGAATCTTTCCAGGTTTATACTACTACTGAAGTTGCTAAAGGTTCCTCATATATTCGACAAACAGCGGCACGAAAAGAAGACTATGCATTCCAACCAAATCGACCTTTTACTGAGATTGAAACCGATGAAAGGTTGAATGACCTTAGCTTCTAGAATAAATAAAAAACACAGGTTCAATGGCTGAATTGTAATGGAACATCCTTACAGGTGTTTATCACAACCGGAGCTGGGAAAGGATCCTCAAACATGAGACATGCAGTAAAGAAAAAGATCGTATGTTTGCACCTAACGTAGTTTTCAATGAATTTGAAACCAAGGACAATGTGACTGTCTGTTATACATACTGAGCTTCAATACCAAAATTTAAATGAACCACATTCATATTGTATTACTTTGCAGGTGTTTATTAGTGCCGAAGCTGAGAAGCATCCTCAAAAATGAGGCAGGCTCGAAGAGAGAAAGAGGACTATTCATTTGTGTCTAACAACCAAGTTTTTAACAATGTTGAAACTATGGACAAGGTGTGTTTTTTATTCTTTGTGTTATGATTTAGTGTTAGAAAGTTCTATGTGACAAATCATGTGTCAAAGAGGGTAGTTATAAGTGCGTTTATAAGTTTACTGTTAAAGTCTATGTAAGGAGCTCCTTGAAGATACTAGTGAACTAAAGGTTCGGTTGAGTGAAAACTGGATTCACTTCAATTAGGCAGAAATTTTGCAAGACTCTCGCTTGACCCTCGCTCAAACTAGATTTGAAAACCTGAATTCTATTTTTTCCTCAAAAATGATTTAAGTTAATCCTTAACCTACTAATAAGTAATAAATACTCTTGGAGGCTCAAATGAGATTTGAAAACTTGAATGCTATTTTTTCTCAAAACTGATTTCAGCTAATCCTTAACCTATTAATAAATACTCTTGGAGGCACAATACAATTTTCTACCTAAGAAGGCTGCTATACAAAGTAGATCTGGAGTGCCCAACAACTAGAAAATCCCCGTATGTTGATTTAATATGGAAGAACCATATTTCTGAATTGAATTCCATTGGAACCACAAAGTTTATCACCTTGTGTCAGTAAGTACACAGACTTGCTAGAGTTCGATCATGGTGTAGACTTGACTGTTTATTATACATACTGGGCTTCAATGCCAAAATTTAAATGAACCACATTCATATTGTATTACTTTGCAGGTGTTTATTAGTGCTGAAGCTGAGAAAGCATCCTCAAAAATGAGGCAGGCTTGAAGAGAGAAAGAGGACTATTCCTTTGTGTCTAACAACCAAGTTTTCAACAATGTTGAAACTACGGACAAGGTGTGTTTTTGATTTTATGTTATGATTTAGTGTTGGAAAGTTCAATGTGATAAATCATGTGTAAAAGAGGGTAGCTATAAGCATGTTTAAGTAATTAGTCATTGTAAGGAGCTATTACGATGGAAGCAAACTGGTTGTCGGCTTGGTTACTTAAAGAGTCTAGTTTCAAAGGTTTTGAAAGTAGGTTTGCAATAAAATTCTTTTACAGTGGACTTCCTCTTGGTGATGAATGTGTGATTTATAATTTTTTTTAAAGGGTAAAAATACTATAAATAGATGTGACAATAAATATAATTGGTTAATGTCAACAACATAATAACTCAATGTCAAACTTACTTTTTCAGTTTTTTGTGATTGATGACACATCAATTTGCAAAGATGATGTACTAAAATTTATAGAATCACTAACATCACTCTCATTGTAAATGTTTTACTATTTTGATTGATCTCATAAATACGTGATAACCAAATTTGATAATTCAAACAATTAGGACTCAAAACCAGATTTTTCATATTCATACATTTGTATAACCTACAAATATGTTTTAGGTGTTTAGCACTGCTCAAGCTGCCAAGGGTTATTCAAACATGAGGCATACTGAGGATAACATGTTAATATCAAACAAAGTTTTTGGGGAATTTGAAACCAAGGACAAGGCCAGTGATTCTTTTTTTTGCCTGTTCTCTTTTATTTTATCATTGCATAAATAGATTAAACTGAACTATATGTGAATTCTTTTAGGTGTATACTACTGCCCAGATTACCAAGGGATCCAAGAGTGTGAGACAAGCTGTATCATATGGACCTTGGGGTGGTAATGGTGGAATGCTTTTTGATGATGGACTCTATACTGGTGTCCGGGAGATTCACGTGACAGGCTCCGGTGGTCTTGTTTCCATTAGAGTTTGTTACGATCTCAATGGTCAAGCCATATGGGGAGACAAGAATGCTGGAAATGGAGGACTGAGATTAGACAAGGTTAATAACTAATCAACATTACATGACTCCAATCTTTGTCTGATAATCTTGATTAAGAGATCTATACAATGCTTTGGTAATAATACACACTTTTGTAACTGTTACCTGTTGTTGAACAGATAACTTTTGACTATCCGCATGAATTCTTGACTAACATAAGCGGATATTATGGATCAATGATCTTAAGGGGACCTACAGTTGTCAAGTCCATCACATTTTACCCTAACAAGAAGTATGGACCATTTGGAGATGAACAAGGGGTCCCTTCTCCTCTGGCTCAAAAGATGGGATTATTGTCGGTTGCCATGGAAGGAAAGGATGGTTTGTGGAGAGTATTGGAGTCCATGTCTTGGAAGGGAAACTGTCACTACCTCGGCCTTCTTATGATGTATTCAACAAGACTGACATCAGAATTTCTGAGGTAAGTACTAAGTACTGAGTACTCCTTTGAAGATTTGAGCATTTTCTCTAATTGTTCTATTCTGCAATTGTCTTCCATAATAATATTGGTCAATTTCGTCCATTTTTAAATGGGACATAGAATGAAGACACATTTCGAACATACTCTGATATCATGACAGACTATCACTATTCACTACTCCCAAAAAATTTGAACCATTAGATAATGATGAATTTAATCATTTAACAAGTATTCTAACAGGTGCAAGGACTAGCTCCATGTGGACCAGGGGTTCTCCCTGCTGGAATGGTGAAAGAGCCAGCTCCATATGGACCAGGGCCATGGGGTGGAGATGGTGGAAAGCCCTGGGATGATGGAGTATTCAGTGGGGTCAAGAAGATTTTCCTAACTAGGGGGGAAGCCATTTATTCTATACAATTTGAGTATGATTGCAATGGCCAATCCATGTGGTCAGTTAAACATGGAGCAAACAAGGAGGGCACCTGCCATGTGGTACTATATATATTTCACTACTTACTAGTGCTTACATATATACTAGTCTTCTCAGTTCTTTGCAAACTTCAACATAGAAATGCTGTATGTAACTTTTTTTTCTTTATGAAAAAACAAACAGGTCCAATTCGAGTACCCACATGAAACCCTTAGCTGCATTAGTGGTTATTATGGCTCTGTTGCTGGAGATGAATGCAAGAAAGCAATAAAATCTCTCACATTTTATAGCAATAGAGGGCGATATGGACCGTATGGGGAGGAGACAGGCACATACTTCACTTCCACAAAGACTGAAGGAAAGATTGTTGGGTTCCATGGAAGAGCTGCATGTTATTTATATGCCATTGGAGTCCATATGCAACATTGGTCGACTGATCGAGTTGAGCAAGGAACTATCAAAACTATGCTCAACAAGATCTTCACCTAACTTTACCACAGTAGCAGTTCATTTTCACTGGTAATATGGTATGTATGGACAACAAACCAAGTGTTGGCCCAAAATAATTTTCCCAAACGTATTAGAATGCAATGAAATGCAGTGACAAAAATAATATAATAATATAGGTTCTCACTGACAAGGAAGTGATTTTATTTGCTTTTTTCTTCTTATTGTCTTTTTATTATTACCACATTTTCAATCAATCATAGCAATATTCTACGACCTGACTTTTGTTTTATAGAATATGAAGTATATGATATAATATTGACACCTTAACACAAAAATTTAAGGTCGTGGGTTCCAGTTAGTTCAACTGGTAAAGTTTCTTGTCATAAAACAAGAGATCTAAGATTCGAATCTTGCTTACATCAAAAACTAATTAGTGTCTTAGCTTGATAATAAAGAGAAATCATTATAGAGCGGGCACTATAGGTTAAAATTCCATCATATTTATAAAATTAAAAAAAAAAAAATCATTTAAGGCCACTTAGAATCATTTGACTGAACTTAAAATTAAGTGGAGCAAAATCAAAAGATGTTATACATCCAAAAAAAAGGGGGGGGGGGGCTGGGGGCTAACATATTCATCCCAACAAATAAATGTAAAAATTAAATTTAAAAAAATTACTGTTCATGTAAGCCCAAGTTAATCCATGGTAAAATTTGTCATCATCTAATCACAAAATCATAATTTAAAATAATTATTAAAAAAAAAAAAATTGTCAGTGCAAGGTACTCTAGGTTTCATCACTCAATCAAAGTCCTATATCTCAAAGAATGTTTCCATCAGATTTATCTACAAACTCTATGGGATTAACTTAAATTTGAAAACTAGAGGGAGGAGGACTTACCAATAAGTTGAGAAGGGAAGGCAGCAATGAGCAGACCAATAGGAGAGATTATTCTAGAACTCGCTTCTCCATACTAGGTCTTGCTTCAACATAGTGTTTTTACTTATTTCCATTTCTATTATAAATAGTCCAATGCTGCATGATACCCCAATTATCAGACTAGAATTTCACCCACTGCTTCAGTATTTTCTTAAACTCTTCCTCATAAAAATGCTTCCATCAAGCCAGGGCAATTGGTTGCAAAGGAAATCCCAATACAGATGCAATGTTTCAGCCAATCTGGAGACAACCCACATGGTATATAGGACAACCAAATGAATCCACCTATTTGTGACATCATGAGATTTTCTTTAGTTGGGCAATAGATATGGCAAAATTTCACACTACCAATGTTGGTTTTCACATGACAAATAAGGGGGTAAGAATTTCTTAAATCCAGATGCTCTGCATAAGAAGCACAAAGAGCAAGTCCTATTTAATTACCATGATTGTCCAAATTTGGAGTAAATTGGATTGTCACTAGGGGCTCATGGTCACTCTGGTGGCTGAATCACTCCAGCATTTCACTTCCAAGAAAACATGAATTATAGATTAGGCATTGATCAAAGCCCTGTGAAGAACCAATTGTGACTAATGAGTGAAAGTGAAAGAGAGGGAGAGGGAGAGGGAATAGTACTTTTGTTTAATTACCAGCAACTCAGCAAGTAGCTTTTGCCAAGGGGAATCTTAGTTTCACCAGTCTCCAATTAATAAAAACAGTCTCAGTAATATTTCAACTCCAAACTCCTTATTAGAATATGACATTTCCTCCAAATCCAAACTAATCAACAGGGTTTCAATCATTTATTTCTCTTGACCTGCTATCATTTAACAGATGGAATCCCAATGTTCAAAAAATCATGAAGTTGAAATCGAGTGTCTTAGTTCTTGCTCAAACTGCACCTGATCATGTTGGTACAGAAAACGAAGTGCACATTTCTGCACCCTCACACCTGGCCAATCACTTCCAAATGAAGCCTTAATGTAACCGCACTGATGGTGCAATATATCCTTAAATGGCTTACCTGGTACGTAGGATACCCAAATAAATTCATCTAGACTAAGTAACCATATGATTTCTTCTTCAGTGGTATGACAAACAAGGATTTGATCATTTATACCAGCCACACGCATTTGAAAACGACAATTTAGGCGGTGAGAAAATTTTGAAAACAAATTGTTAAGGAAGGCAGTTGCATCCCCGTGCATTGAAAAAGATGCCAATTGCTATCACGGAACAAATTTGTTGGTAGGCCAATTGTCACAGAGTGCCCACGACCATGATGAGTGAACCACTCTTGAATTTTATTCGGAGGGAAACAGGAATTGTACAAAGTGCCGGATGAAAGTCCTGGGCGAAAATGGGTAATTACCCATAAAAATCTAACTATTTAGTTAGTTGACGCGGTTTGGAAACATATTGGAATTCTAGCAACTCGAGTTTCAAAGGCTCGATTTTGGGCCTGTAAATTGACTCTTTGAGGCTCGATTTGCATGTTTTACTCGGGTCTGAGTTGGTATTATTTCCACGTGGGATCTACTTGTAAATCGAGTCTTAGAGACTCGATTTACGTTTACAGTAAAAAAAAAAAGATTTGGCCTTTACACCTTCTCACCTCAACAACCACAAAACCACAGCAACAACAGCAATCCCCAGGCCGCGCTGGTGAGGTGAGCTTTCTCTAGATTCTTTCTCTCTTAGGATTGTTGTTGTTGCTGTGGTTTTGTGGTCGTTGAGGTGAGAAGGTGTAAAGGCAAAAAAAAAATTTTTTACTGTAAATGTAAATCGAGTCTCTAAGACTCGATTTACAAGTAGATCACACGTGGAAATAATGCCAACTCAGACCCGAGTAAAACATGCAAATCGAGCGTCAAAGAGTCGATTTATAGGCCCAAAATCGAGCCTTTGAAGCTCGAGTTGCTAGAATTCCAATATGTTTCCAAACCGCGTCAACTAACTAAATAGTTAGATTTTTATGGGTAATTACCCATTTTCGTCAAAGTCCTGCAAAAAAGAATTAGTGTCCAATTAGAGAGATCTGATTGTATTTCTTAGGATAATGCTATTTGCACAATTACTATAGAATTCTTACTAATGGGCCAGATCTATGGAATTGATTGGGAGGGTGTGGATCCTCAATAAGCTCCCCCTGAGAAATGGGCAACCTTTGATGGTGTACATGGTCATGAGAGTTGTTAGTTCCACCGATTTCATTGTAATTAATGGAATGCAAATGGTCACCATATGAGGTTATGCATTGAGTTATTATATGTGAAAACTCTTTGATACTGTGCTGGTATACAAGATTGTCCCCACATTTCAGCACAGACAAATCTGGACTATGGCTTAGAAACAAGAATTCAACCCAGATGCATTGACTCCATTGATGTGAAAGCAACCCGCATGGTATGAATGATACCCAAATGAATGAATATCCATATAATGAAATTAATTTGTTCTCTTCAGTGATGCTACTGGGAAGTAATGGACCAACGACAATAAATACGGTCTTCAAAAAGATACTGAAGTTATGAGAAATATTCGATTCCAACTTCAAATGAATGTCACTTGGATGATCATGAAATGAAAGAACAACACATAGTGCAAATCCCATCCAATCAGGATTATTATACAAATTCACAGGTAGTCGGATCATCACTGAAGGCCCATAACTCTGATGGCAGAACCATTGTGGAATTTGACGTCCAGGAAAACAGTGATTAAAAGCACGGCGACTGTTTTAGTGATTCTGAAAGACATGTAAATGTAAACCAAGCTTGACTAAGTTTACTGTATTGGTATTTTAATTATAATGTTAGTATATCACATATTCTGCACATGTTGTATACTGCACATTTAGCACTCATTGCATATCTTGATTAGCCCTTGATTGTGACAAAAATGAAGCGAAATTTTGGTCATTAATTTTAGTCTAATCAAGGGATACTCATAGGTCAATTGTTGTATCTATATATACTCAGTTTTGTTTAGCACCTCATTGTACAGAAAAATATATAGAATCTATTAAGAACAACTTTTGTTTTTTTTCTATTCGTTTATTTTAACTGGATATCAATACGCCATGTTTCCATGGAGCCAAGTCTCTGATGTTTCTCTCTGATGCATCTCTCTGCCCATACAGTATGCCCCCATGGCCCAAGGCCATCCTTGCACATTCCTCCAATAAGATTAAGCTCTATTCGACCCTCACCCTCCTTGACATCACCGATAATAATAAAATCATCAACATATACTATCAACAGGATCTTTCCTCTTTCAGAGGTATTAGAAAACACAGAGTGATCAAAATGGCAACACTACAATCTAAACTTGATCACTACTTCACTAAACTTACCAAACAGAGCCATAGGAGATTGCTCAAAACCATAGATAGCTTTACGTAGCATACACACCTTCCTGGACTCCCCCTAGCAACAATTCTTGGTAATTTCTCCATATAAAAATCCATTTTTGGCGTCTAATTGAAAGAGTGGCCAACCCAATCAGCAGTTAAAAATATAAAAATCCAAAGTGAAGCTTGCAACAAGAGAGGAACGTCTCTGAATAGTCTACGCCGTAGGTCTAGGAATACCCTTTTGTAACTAGTCAAGCCTTCAAACGCTCAAAAGAACCATTGGGCAAGTACTTCATAGCATACACCCATCAACAACCAAAAGTTGTTTTTCTTGAGGAAGAGTGTGACCAGTCAAAAAAGGTTGACAGCACTCAGAGAGGACGACTCGTATATTGGTCATTGCAGTGAGGGCTGGGCTTTGAGGTTTGGACATGTGTAATGTCATCTCCTAACTCAAGAAACTTGATTTGGGTGGTCACGGGCAATGGACTCTAGCGTTGGCAGTGGGGATTTAATTAGGGCTTTGATACTCTATCTTAGGAGGTGTGTTTAGGGTTTACAAAGTAAATTACCCTAACACACATAAATATTATTCATATATGTGGGTGATTACGATGATATTACTTTTTTCCCTTTACTTAATACAAACTCATAACAAATTCTATATACAAGATACAACCTCCTCTTGGATATGTGCATTCTCCTAATAAGGTCTTGTCGAATTTATTGTGCTCTCCTAAACAATCCTCATGTGCTTGGTTTGCCAATTCAATCTAGTTGTTTCTTAACAAGGTTTTGTTCCCAACTCCTATGACTTTGCTTTCTTCATCCACTAATCCTATAGTGGTCCATTGTAGGGACTTGGGGTTTCCTCCTCTTCCGATGGTTACTATCTCTTGTAGGCTAAATGCTCGTTTGACCCTGTACAAAGTAGGTTTGATTGACAACAAGATAATATCCAATCCTTCTAGAGGTCAATGTGAAGCTAACTGCCACCGGCGGAGAGCCCTTTCCAGATGCACTCTCTATCGCCAAATGGTTAGCAGAAGGGAACACTTTTCCATGGTCTCCATTTCTCCTATCAGTCTTCCCTTGATCTGCAAAAATAATCTGATGCAAATTGAGCTTGTAATGACCCGAGGAAAGCGCTAGTCACATTTGTGCATATACCCCAAAAGAACTAGTCAAATTACAATTGGGGCTTCTCATAATCACTTATAAATCCAAGATTCAACTAGTAAACACCTGATGTCGAACTTAGTAATGACCTGAGGAAAGCGCTAGTCACATTTGTGCATATACCTCAAAATGACTAATCAAGTTACAATTGGCGCTTTTCATAATTACTTATAAACCCAAGATCCACCTAGTAAACACTTGATGTTGGACTTAGTACATTCTCACACAACACACACTCAAACAATCTAATCTAAACAAATCCACTCAAATTTGGGATATCACAAAGCCGATGATCCTATTGATCACAATTCCGCTACTAGCTACTATTTCTTGTTGGCACCTCACATATTTCTTGGTGTAGCAAGAAACATTTTGTTGTAGCCCATTCTAGTATTGAAGCTAAGTGATGAGCCATTGTTTAATATACGTCTAAGCTTCTATTGATCACAATTACTCAAATTTGGGATATCACAGAGCTGGTGATCTTATTGATCACAATTCCACTGTTGGCTATTGTTTCTTGTTGGCACCTCACTTATTTCTTAGTGTAACAAGAAAAATTCTGTTGTATCTGTATATACTCAGTTTTGTATAGCACATTATTGTACAAAAAATTTTTTAGAAACAAAAAATACAAAGATTCTATTCATAAAAATATTTGTTCTTTCTTTGTCCATTTTTTAAAACATATAAGTCAAGAGGTTGTAAACTTTTTTATTTATTTATTTTCAGTATGAGTGTAAATTGTATAACATGGTTTTGGGAAAAAAGAAAGAGAAAAGGTTAATCTATTACCATTTTTGATACAAAAGGTTTACAAACTAACATAACATTAATGAATTTGATTGGTGTCACTTCAAAAACATAATAAATAAATTTTTTAATTACTTTTTCTTCACTTTTTATTCAAAAGTTGACACATTTGTTTGTACTTGTAAGGCTTATCTAGTAAAATCTATAGTATCTCTAGGATCAGACAAAAGAAAGTATAAAGCATCGGATTTATAGAGATTGAAAAATGTCATTCTAGTTTAATCCTATAAATGTGTTGGCAAAGAACATATTGGCCATAAAATGGATACCACAAACAAATATATGTTGATCAAACGGCACTTCTAGGGTTCAAAGTTCAACTCCAAGGGGGGGCATGTTTCAAGGCAATTATTTATTTAATTTTAGGTTTCTTGTGTGGACCTGCCCCCTCCAAACAGAGGGGAATGTGATAGTTGTAAAATTCTCCTTCTTAAGCTTGTAACATTTGTCTTTTCTACTGTATGTAATCTCTAAGTCTATGCACAGATTCTCCTTATATTATTATTATTATTATTTTGCATATTTTGCTGAATCACACACTCATAAGCACACGTTCACACATACATAGATATGGAGAGATAGAGACCTTCAAATATGTTCTAGTCCAAGAATCAAGTTTGCTTGATAGAGTACTTTCACGTTGTCCATTCCTAACTGGTACACATGAATAAACAAAAAGAGGGACTTACATTTCTTGAAGTGTTTGCTATAATTAATGAAGAAAATGTTTGCCTTTAAGTACAACCTTCTTCTTCTACATTTTCAATACTTGATGGAAGCTCTGTCATGAATTGAAGCCTCCTGCAAGTAGCAAAAAACAAATCTTTAGTTTGATTTAGAAATTCCATAAATGATGCATTCAGGTAAATTGCTCAGACTTAAATTTTACTTTTGGAATGTGAAATAGCAACCAAAATATTTTTCATGGTTACAGCTTGGCAACTTATTTACTTGATGTAAAAGATATCCGTAATAAAAGGCATTTGAGCACTCTAGCATGCACTGGACTAATATTTGCGCTAACTCTTTAACATCTTGCTTGTATACAGGACGGATTCCACACATTTCAACCTCCACATTTGGGTTAGTACTTTTAATCTCAACACTTAGGATGTTGGTTTTAAGCTGGGATGCACGGATGCGGCTTTAGAGCCATCACACCCGCGTCCGACGTGGCAATGCGGGAGGGACACCGCCTGACTGCACGTCGGGCCGCGTCCTGCCACGTGGATTTCCCGACTCGCGCCGATGCGGCTTAAATCAAGCCGACTCGTGCCGTATCGGCCATATTGGCCGAAACAGTCGAAATGGCCGGTTCAAGCCGAAACGGCCGAGTCAAGCCAAAATTCAAAAAAAAAAAAAAAGGTGCAAAACGCACTGTTTGAACTTAACCTAAAACCCTAGGACTCTCACATACTCTCACTTCATCCAAACACTCTTTCTCACTCCGTCCCTCATCTCTCTTCTCTGTGCTCTCTGCGGTGTGCTTGGCTTCAAGTGTGCTCTCTCTTCTCTATGCTCTAGTAACTAAATCTAAATCCTTGCTTATTTAACTTTATTCTGTATATTTCTCTTGAATTTTTACTCTTTGTTTTTTACGATTTCTCTCTTTCAAATTGCTTAGAAATGAATTTGTGAATCGGAAAATTTGTGTGCTTGCTGTGTTTTTTTGCTTGTTTTTTTGGTTCTTGTGGGAGTTAAAGGGTTTTGTTATTAATATGGTTCCCGTGATTTACAAATTTTATCAGTTAGGATAAGAATCTTATCCTAACTGATAAAATTTGTAAATCAGTTAGGATAAGATAGGATTTAGAAGTGATTTGTGAACCTGTGAATCTGTGATTTGTGAATTTTAGTTTCTTTTCAATCTTAGTTTTATTTAGTTAATAGTTATTACTTATTACTCATTGTGATTTGTGAATCTGTGAACTTCGGTTTGATTTATTATTAATTTATTTAGTTAATAGTTATTATTTGTAGGTTAAATTGAATCTATTGAATTTGCAATGGACGAAGTTACTAGCACATAAACTTCACCTTCATCTAATTAAGAAGTGTCAAATGATGAATCTCCTCTTTGGCAGTATGTGACTAAAGTAGAAAAACCACCTGATGCTTCTGATAAATCAGGTGGAAACACATACTTCAAGTGCAACTATTGTGATATAGTTTTTATGGGATCCTATTCTAGAGTTAAGGTTCATTTATTACAATTTTTTGGCAAAGGTATTAGAGCATGCATTAAGGTGACAAAGAGTCATAGGCTGGAAATGCAGCGAGTGCACGATCAAGTTGAGAATAATAAGTTAGAGAGAGAACAGGGAAGTCAAATTCCCTTACCCTCACCTCCCCCAGGCCGTGGGATACCTATTTCCCCATTTTAGAGACAGGATGGGAGTGATAGTACAAATCTGGTTGATGGTAAGAAGAGGAAAGTGACTATGAATTCTACTTTGGAGAAAGCATTCCAAAATAATGCTAGACATGATTTGGATAGCAGAATTGCTAGGATGTTTTACACCGTTGGGCTTCCGTTTAACTTTGCAAGGAACCCACATTATCGTAGTTCCTATGCATTTGCTGCTTCCCATAGCACTCTAGGTTATCTTCCTCCTGGATACAATGCCTTGAGAACAACACTTTTGCAAAAAGAAAGAGCTCATGTTGAAAGACTTTTGAAACCAATTAAGGACTCTTGGCTTGAAAATGGTGTAAGTATAGTTTCTGATGGATGGTCAGATCCACAAATGAGGCCTCTTATTAATATTATGGCTGTATCAGATGGGGGTCCAGTGTTTATAAAGGCAATTGATGGGTTAGGTGAGTTCAAAGACAAACATTATATTGCTGGAGTGTTGAAAGATGCTATAAAAGAGATTGGACATGAACAAGTTGTCCAAGTCATCACTGATAATGCTAATGTGACTCTGCTGGAGCTCTTATTGAAGGTGAGTATCCTAAAATATTTTGGACACCCTGTGTTGTCCACACTCTCAATCTAGCTTTGAAGAATATTTGTGCAGCAAAAAACATTGAAAAGAATGAAGTTAGAATGTAGTTGGATTACACGTATTGCTAATAATGCATCCTTCATATGTGTTTTTATCATGAACCATATTCAATGAGGTTGGCAATGTTTAATGAATTTTGTTCATTAAAACTGCTCCAAGTTGCTGATACTAGATTTGCTTCGATTGTTGTAATGTTGAAAAGGTTGAAGTTGATAAAAAGATGCCTTCAAGTCATGGCTATTAATGACCAATGGGCTTCTTATAGGGAGGGATGATGTTGAAAAAGCTCAAAAGGTGAAAGATATGATTCTAAGTGATCTTTGTGGGATAATATTGATTATATCCTTGAATTCACAGCACCCATTTATGATATGCTACGAATAGCCGACACAGATAAGCCTTGTCTTCATCTTATGTATGAGATGTGCGATTCAATGATAGAGAAGGTGAATGCAGTAATATATCGGCATGAAGGCTTGGAAGATGATCAGTATAGCTCATTTTGGGATATGGTGTATAATATACTCATTGATCGATGGACTAAAAATTGTACACCACTACATTGCTTGACTCATTCCTTAAATCCTAAGTAAGTACATTTATTTTCTATTTTCCTTAGTTCACCCTTTTAGTAAAACACACGTTTCATCTATATTTATTTTTTAATCTTTAACTAGGTATTACTCCATTGAATGGTTTTCGGCGAATCCAAAACGCATCCCTCCACATCGGGATCATGAAATTTCTATGAAAAGAAGCAAGTGTTTGGAGCGATACTTTGAAGATGAGAATGACTTAACGGTGGTGAAGTTTGAGTTTGCTACATTTTCAAGAGGGAGGTTTCCTTCACCAGGTGCCTTGACAGATAGGTGGGCCTTACAACTTTTGGTTTGGTGGCAATACCATGGCTCCGCATTTCCAACTCTTCAAACCCTTGCCCTTAAACTTCTTGGACAACCTTGTTCATCCTTATGCGCTAAGAGAAATTGGAGCACATACAAATTCATTCATTCCTTAAAAAGAAACAAAATGGCTCCTGCACTCACTGAGGATTTGGTATATGTGCATTCTAATCTTCGACTCTTGTCAAGGAGCAATGAAGAGTACATATATATAGCAACAAAGATGTGGGATATTGCAGGAGACTCTTAGAATGAGAGCGACATACATGGAGGAGCTGGAATTCTTGAGAATGCAGCTCCTACACTTAATGAACCAGAGTTGGAGGCCATGGTTATTGGGAATGTTAACACTAGTGCTACTACTAGTGAAAGTGAAGTTCGAAGTGAAACTATTGATCTTGAGAATGATGATCTTAGTGTTTGATTGTCTTGTTGATTATCTTTTATTTTGTTTTAGTTTCAAACTTGTGAGTTGTATTCTAATTTCCGAACATCATGAAATGTTTTAGTTTCAATCTTGTAGGTTGTATTTAATTTATGAACATCATGTTTTAGTTATTATCTACTATTGCTCTTAAATTTGATATATGTTTATATAATGTGAAAAAGTATGCTTAGCAATATATTAAAAATATATTGTAAAAATATTTTTAATAATTTTTTAATCACCGAGTCCCGCCGTATCCGCACCCACCTTTTTCAAAAATTGCCGAGTCCCGCACCCGCACCCGAGTCCCAAAATGCACCCGTGCTTCATAGGTTTTAAGTGAAGTGCTAATGCAGCTACATTCATCCAAATGATCCTTAAACCATGCACGCGATATATATAACCATAGTCCAAATGAACCAACGTAGAATTTGTCTTTAGGGATATTAAAGACTAGAGGAAAATCTACACAGTCTCTATCTATGACCAAATGAAACATGAACTCATGAAAATATTTTGACTCTTGACCAAGAAAGACGTCTGAAGCATTTTGTACTACAAAAATAGCTCACACAGCAATTCCACTCTAGCTATTGTTATCATACAGAGGAGAAGGCAAAAGGATAGGTATAGATGATCCAAGGTTCTGACAATTAAACCAGCATGGAATTTTAGTTTGAGGTAAAATGCTATAAAATCCTTCACTTTGATGAATTTGCTCCTATTAAAAAAGAAAAAAGGAAATAAGAAACAAGAAACAAGATGTTCAGTGCATGTGTATGTGTGTGTGTGTGTGAGAGGTGACCTCCATGTATATTTGCCACAATGGTTGGAAGTGTATATCTTGCAAAGAAACCACCATGATTTTGCATTCTTTATCCTCAACCAAGCTGAGGCAATTAATAAAAGTATATCTTGTTTCACCCGGAGTCCACACAACAACTTCATTATTGTTTTGCAGTGAAGCACACCCTCTTGCCATTACAAATTGTGCACTAAGTGGAAGATTTGGCAATGCTTGAAACCTGCTACAGTTATCCACGTAAAGAAATCTAAGTTTAGGAAGTTGAGAGATGCTATCAGGTAGGCATGTAAAATTGCTTTTGCTCAGATTTAAAAACTGCACAAAGGATAAGCATCCAAGATCACTAGGTAATGCACCATCCAGAATATTGTAGTCACTTAGTTCTAGAGACACTAAAGACCTTAACCCTGAAAATGACCTAGGCATAAACAGGTTGATTGGCTCAAGTTCAGGATGTTGGGCAATGAAGAAACTATGTTATGAAAATTTGGATGAAATAAATCTGTTTACACAAGATTAGAGTAGAGAGAGAAGATAATATGACACAAGAAATTTACGTGGTTCGGCAATATGCCTACGTCCACGGGAGGCGATAGAGTAAATTTTCACTATAATTGTGGAGATTACAACAATGACTTGAAGACACTCTCACACAAACCCAAACCCCAAATACACCCTTAGTTCTCTCACAAATAAGTAGAGAACACCCTATTGTATTTAGACAATTTGCAAGACACAACTTCCTAGCTCTGGTGCACACACACAAAAGAAGTTATTTTGCTATCTCCCTAGCTCGTGTAGGAACTCTTTTTTTTCTCTCACAGCCTATTACTCTCAATTGCTCCATCTCTATTTATAGCCAAGTTCCAGCTGAAATACCAACATTTCAGCACACTAGAGACTTTTATTGATAAGGAAGTCAACAATAGTGGCTAAGCAATCCATTAAACATTCAATGCATGAGTGCTGTAAATATTCATGCAAGCTTACATACAAGGAATTGTATATTTTTGACTTTGTTAATCAAGTCATACTTTCACACATAGGCATGCATCCATTTATGGCCCATGGAGTCATACATTTCGGCTATGCATAAATTTGGTTTGCATGTATTTTTGGCTAAAAGGTGAAGCATGGATGCATCTAAAATGTTCCAGACATGAGAGAATAGTGCAAGATTTCTATCAACAAAGAAGTCAAATATTTCAGCCATGCATGAATATTGTTCAAGTCGGTGTTGTTTCCTTGCCAATTTCCTTGACTATTCATACAACATGGCATTTAATGCTTAGCCGAAATGTTAAACCACCGTCATTAAAATTCAAGCCATTTCAACAAACTATTTTTCCATAAAACAAGTGTAGCATTGATGAAGGAAAGTCCAGGAAAATGCCATGATTTAGGTGGTTGACTATTACATCCCAATAGGTTGAGAATTTTAAGAGAAGTCAAACTACAAATGACCTGTGGAAAACTTGAAATATTTTCGCATTCTTGAAGATTCAATAAAATCAGGCCAGTTAGATGCTTAAATGATGATGGTAGTTCTTCTATGGCAGTTTCTTCTAGATAAAGCTCCAATAAACGTGTCATATCTCTTCCGATCTCTGAAAAATTCCTAAGTCTTGAACAACCAGAAAGAATAAAAATTTCAAGTGACTCCATGTTGATCTCATGTGAAAGGCTATGAAGACGCTTGCAATCTTTCAAATGTAATAGAGTAAGCCGCTTGAGAGCTCCAATAGATGGGTGAATCTTATACAATCTTGTGCAACCTTGCAGCCTCTCAAGGTTTGGGAATCCATTGAAGTCAGGAGTATTGATTAAGTGTTGAGAGTCACTAAGGTCCATGAGTTTTAGTTTGTCCAAGTTCTGTAATAAAACAGTATATAAATATGGAAAATTAAGTTGTTAAGAACATAATATATTGTTTCCTATAAAGAAAGACACTTGCATTTATGAAAAACTTACAGCAAATCCCGTTGGTAGTTGCTCGATGCAGTTGCGAGGCATGATGAGTTCAACAAGATTGGTTGGCCGAAAACTAATTGGCATGGATTTCAAAGGATAATCACACCAGTCCATCATTCGTAGTTCATTAGAAAGATAATTAAGGCCTTGAGGAAGTTGCACATTGCAGATTTTTATCAGCCTAAGTCTTGTCATCTTTGAGAAGGCTTCGGTATTCAATTCTTCTTTATGTGGGGGTGAGTTTATCACCATGCCTTCAACAAATTCCGTCCCCTAGTAACCAGGAACAATGAAATTAGAGTAAGGCAAGATACATTTACAAGAACTATAAAAATATACACTTATCTAAGTTTATGTCTGTATACTAATCCACTTATAGTATTATTCTTCAATATAGAAAAAATATTCATATCATTCCACAACCTACTACGTCTCCCAGGCTCTTGAGGTGCTTCACGACTAACAATCTCTTTACCCATTTCTTGTAACAAATCATGCATCCACAATTTTCCTCCTGAAATGGTAATGAGAGATTTATCTTTCAAAATTTCTATATCCTTGTAGTAACTAGAATCTTTTAGTATATCTACAACTCGATTTTTGTCTTCTCCTTTGAAGAAACATGCAATATCCAAAAATAGTTTTTTTGTTGAATACTCCAATCCCTTATAACCGATTTCAAGTGTATCCAAAATTCTTCTATTTAGATTTTCTTTCAGTTGATCCAAGGTAGCTTCCCACACCTTTCTTGTTTTATCAATCAACGAGAAGCTCAAAATTTCAAGAGATAAAGGAAGGCCTTGAGTGTACTTAACAAAACCTTTGGATAGATCTACAAAATCTTTTTCAGGACGGGGCTTCTTAAAGATTGTCTAGCTAAAGAGCTCTAGGGCTTTATCATCTTCTAGTCCCTTTACCCTATATATCATATCCATGTGATATCTTTCCAACAAGTGTTTATCTCTACTTGTTATGATGATCCTACTCCTAGGACCAAACCAATCGTGCCTTCTCGCTAATGCATCTAGTTGGTCTTTTTCATCCACATCATCAAGAACAATAAGAACCTTTCTATTATGTAATCTTTTTCCTATCACATCAATACCCCCACGCACATCCCATATATTTACTTCTCTTTCCTTGAGGGTCTTATATAGAAGTTGTTTTGTAAAGAAACTAGACCATGATTTCCTGTTTCTCTAATAGAACCGACAGAAATAAAGCTTTTAGCCTCAAATTGATTAGAAATTTTGCAATAAATGACTTCTGCTAGAGCCATTTTACCCACTCCCCCCATCCCCTAAATCCCAATAAAGCGAACATCATCCAATTCCAACCCTATACCTAAGAAGGCCATCATTTCCTCCACACGGGATTCCATTCCAACAAGTTCCTTGGAGAGACTTGAGAAGTCACCATACAATTCACTTACTATCTGGGATGCACGAACGCGGCTCCCAGGCCGGCGCACCCGCGTCCGACGCGGCGGGACGCGGCGACGCGGGAGGGACATCGCAGACCGAGCGTCCATCCCGCGTCGCGCCACGTGGCGGATCCCGACTCGGGCAGACGCGGCCAAAGTCGGCGCCGACACGACAGAAATCGGCGCCGACGCGGCCGAAATCGGGCCGACTCGGTCCGTATCGGCCGTATCGGCCGAGTCAGGCCGAAATTCAAAAAAAAAAAAAAAAAAAAAAGGTGCAAACGCACCGTTTGACTTAAGGGGTCTTAACCTAAATACCCAGACCCCTTAAGTCACTCACACTTCATCCAAATCTCCTCTCTCACTCTGTCCCTCATCTCCCTGCCTTCTCTGTGTGCTTCACTGCTTCGTCCCTCATCTCTGTGTGCTCCGTCCATAGTGATTGCTGTGTGCACACTGCACTGCTTCAGCCTTTAGGTGTGCTCTCTCTGCTCTTTTCTTGAATTTTTATTCTTTGTTCTTTACGATTTCTCTCTTTCAAATTGCTTAGAAATAAATTTGTGAATCTGAAAATTTATGTGCTTGACTGCTTGCTGTGTTTTTTTGCTTGTTTTTTCAATTCTTGTGGGAGTTAAAGGGTTTTGTTAACCTATGATTTGTGATTTGTGGTTTGTGGGAGTTAAAGGGTTCTGTGTTTTTTTTGTTGTGAACCTGGTTGCTGTGTTTTTTTTACTATGAACTTGGTTTGATTTATCATTAATTTATTTAGTTAATAGTTATTATTTGTAGGTTATTTGTGGGAGTTAAAGGGTTTTTTTTGGTTTTGTGGTTTTGTGTTTTTTTACTGTGAAGTTCACAGTGTGAACCTGGCTGCTGTGTTTTGTTGCTGTGAACTTGGTTTGATTTATCATTAATTTGTAGGTTAAATTGAATCTATTGAATTTACAATGGACGAAGTTAATAGCATAGAAAGTTCACAAGAGATGTCAAATGCTGAATCCCCTCTTTGGCAGTATGTGACTAAAGTAGAAAAACCAGCTGGTGCATTTGTGAAATCTGGTGGAAACACATATTTTAAGTGCAACTATTGTGATATAGTTTTTATGGGATCCTATTCTAGGCTTAAGGCTCATTTATTACAAATTTCTGGCAAAGGTATTAGAGCATGCCGTAATGTGTCAAAGAGCCATAGGTTGGAAATGCAGCGAATGCATGATCAAGTTGAGGCTAATAAGTTAGAGGAAGAACAGAGAAGTCATATTCCCTTACCCCCACTTCCCCCAAGCCGTGGGATACCTATTTCCCCATTTCGGAGACAAGAAGGGAGTGATAGTAGTCATAGTACAAATCTGGTTGATGCTAAGAGGAGGAAGGTGACTATGAATACTACTTTGGAGAAAGCATTTCAGAATAATGCTAGACATGATTTAGATAGTAGAATTGCTAGGATGTTTTACACCGGTGGGCTTCCGTTTAACTTTGTAAGGAACCCACATTATCGTAGTTCCTATGCATTTGCTGCTACTCATAGCATTCCAGGTTATCTTCCTCCTGGATACAATGCTTTGAGAACAACACTTTTGCAAAAGGAAAGAGCTCATGTTGAAAGACTCTTGAAACCAATTAAGGACTCTTGGCTTGAAAATGGTGTAAGTATAGTTTCTGATGGATGGTTAGATCCACAAAGGAGGCCTCTTATTAATATTATGGCTGTATCAGATGGGGGTCCAGTGTTTATAAAGGCAATTGATGGGTCAGGTGAGTTCAAAGATAAGCATTACATTGCTGGGGTGTTGAAGAATGCTATAAAAGAGATTGGACATGAAAAAGTTGTCCAAGTCATCACTGATAATGCAAATGTGATGAAGGCTGCTGGAGCTCTTATTGAGGGTGAGTGTCCTAAAATATTTTGGACACCTTGTGTTGTCCACACTCTCAATCTAGTTTTGAAGAATATTTGTGCAGCAAAAAACACTGAAAAGAATGAAGTTACATATGAGGAATGTAGTTGGATTACACGTGTTGCTGATGATGCATCCTTCATACGTGTTTTTATCATGAACCATTCTATGAGGTTGACAATGTTTAATGAATTTTGTCCATTAAAATTGCTCCAAGTTACTGATACTAGATTTGCTTCGGTGGTTGTAACGTTGAAAAGGTTGAAGTTGATAAAAAGATGCCTTCAAGCCATGGCTATTAGTGACCAATGGGCTTCTTATAGGGAGGATGACGTTGGAAAAGCTCAAAAGGTGAAAGATATGATTCTAAGTGATCTTTGGTGGGATAATATTGATTATATCCTTAAATTCACGGCACCCATTTATGATATGCTACGAATAGCCGACACAGATAAGCCTTGTCTTCATCTTGTGTATGAGATGTGGGATTCCATGATAGAGAAGGTGAAAGTAGTGATATATCGGCATGAAGGCTTGGAAGAGGATCAATATAGCTCATTTTGGGGTGTGGTGTATGATATACTCATTGATCGGTGGACTAAAAATTCTACACCACTATATTGCTTGGCTCATTCCTTAAATCCTAAGTAAGTACATTTATTATCTATTTTCCTTAGTTCACCCTTTTAGTAAAACATACGTTTGATCTATATTTGTTTTTTAATCTTTAACTAGGTATTACTCCATTGAATGGATTTCGAAGAATCCAAAACGCATCCCTCCACATCAAGATCATGAAATTTCTATGGAAAGAAGCAAGTGTTTGGAGCGATACTTTGAAGATGAGAATGACTTAACGGTGGTGAAGTATGAGTTTGATAAATTTTCAGGAGGGAGGTTTCCTTCACCAAGTGCCTTGACGGATAGGTGGACCTTACTACCTTTGGTTTGGTGGCAATACCATGGCTCCGCAATTCCAACTTTTCAAACCCTTGCCCTTAAACTTCTTGGACAACCTTGCTCATCATCATGTACTGAGAGAAATTGGAGCACGTACAAATTCATTCATTCCTTAAAAAGAAACAAAATGGCTCCTGCACGCGCTGAGGATTTGGTATATGTGCATTCTAATCTTCGACTCTTGTCAAGGCGCAATGAAGAGTACATACATACCGCAACAAAGATGTGGGATATTGCAGGAGACTCTTGGAATGAGAGTGACATGCATGGAGGAGCTGGAATTCTTGAGAATGCAGCTCTTACACTTGATGAGCCAGAGTTGGAGGCTATAGTTATTGGGAATGTTAACACTAGTGCTACTACTAGTGAAAGTGAAGTTCGAAGTGAAGCTATTGATCTTGAGGATGATGATATTTGTGTTTGATTGTCTTGTTGATTATCTTTTATTTTGTTTTAGTTTCAAATTTATGAGTTGTATTCTAATTTCCAAACATCATGGAATGTTTTAGTTTCAATCTTGTGGATTATATTTAATTTATGAACATCATGTTTTAGTTGTTATCTACTATTGCTCTTAAATTTGGTATTTGTTTATATAATGTGAAAAAGTAAAAGTATGCTTAGCAATATATTAAACATATATTATAAAAATATTTTTAATAATTTTTTAATCGTCGAGTCCTGCCGCACCCGCACCCACCTTTTTCAAAAATTGCCGAGTCCCGCACCCGCACCTGTACCCGCACCCGCACCCGCACCCGAGTCCCGAAACGCACCCGTGCTTCATAGCTTACTATCCTTCTAGTGATTTTTCGAATAACTGTTGCTTTAGGCCTGTAAAGAATGTAACAAAAAATTAACTTTGATGAGACATTGGTAGCCATAAGAGACAAAACGTTCGGTAATTTTGTAACATTTAGCTTCACTAGAGATTTTCTTGGTGAGAAAGAAGTAATGTACTTTTATTAAAAATCAAATATACTTTATTCACGATGATGAACACAGTGTGTCAAAAAGTGCAGAAGTCAAGCTTTACTAGAGAAATAGGTACTCCCAAGTTTTTAGGGCTTTTAACACATTACCTTCCTATAACAACCAAGCCTTAGTCCAATTTTTTTGGATTGCTATGGACAGCCAGCCACATTACCTCCCAACTAGCCAAAATAAGAAAGCCGGCCCCCCTCCCTTCTTCCCTTTCTCCTTCTTCAAGGCCACCAAGCAAAAAAAAAAATCTTTTAAAATTTAAGCAACTGTTCTCTCTCAATTTTGATACTAAAATCATCTCATTTTTCAAAAAGAGAAAGAAAAAAAATGAATTACTTTTCCTTTATATAAATCACTTGAATTAAGTTTTTTTTTTTTCCTACACTTAGACAGCAGGCAAAAGAAATGAACAAGACCAATAACATGTAGCAAATGGTTACAAATGTTAGATGGTCGAGAACTGAAGAGGAAGGCAACTGGACCACATAAGTCTATGTTAGGCTGGCTTGAGGGTTATTGATTAATTGATTACCATGCCTCATAGCTCAAACAACTCAAAGGTTCTTACCAAAAGTCCAATATTTCCCAAGTTCGTATACAGGGGACACTTTGAATGTTCCCTCAAGAGCGGTGATAGTTACACAACACAATGCTAAAATTGTGAAATTAACGATTTTACAATTATAATTGAAATCACATTTTCAATGGAATGTGTACGGGAATTAACCAAAAAGAAAACGTCATGTAGATTAACTCGATGAGTATAAGGATAATTCTTAATGCACTAGACTCACATATGTGTCATAGCTACACAACACACACTAAACTAATTCAATATCAATTGGGTGCATAACATCACCTGTCATGTAAATGCCATCCTGAGATATTGCCCACCTCTCTAATGCAGTTTTCCATATTTACAACTTTTCTCTGCTAACCTTAGGATCATCTTCATGTTTAGCAAAAGCTTCTGCAAAAGTCTCTGTTTGGTTTTGTACAACAGAGGGATTCACATAGTAGAAAACTGGCAAAACCGTGAGTCCCGTCTGTTTCATGCATTGTAAGATCTTGGCAAGTTCATCCAAACACCACCTTGAAAAGGCATAGTTTTCTGAGAGAATAACGATTGCATACTTGGATTCTCTTATAGCTTTCATTAGCTCTAGATCAATGAATGTTCCTCGTTTGAGTTTCTCGTCATCTCTAAACACGTCGATGCCTTTCTATTTCAAAGCAGTATATAGATGGTCTGTGAAATTCTTGCGCGTGTCCTTGCCATAGAAATTGAGAAAAAAGTCATGTTTCCATTGAGGTGTTGAATAAAGAGAAGTAGAAGAAGATAGCGATGATAACGATGAAGATGATGATGATGATTGTGGTGGTGATGGTGATGACCTTTGAGGGCTCATGGCCATGGAATCCATACTAGCTCATTTATAATTCTACAAATTCAAAAAGAGAACGGAAATAATGGCTATCTAAATTCCAGAGAGAGAGAGGAAAAGGGAAAGAGAGTGTGGCGGCTAAAATTGAAAGAGGAGAAGAAGAAGAAGAAGAAGAAGAAGCCCAAAAAAAAAAAAAGGGTAAGGTGTCAACAGGCATTCTCACCACGTGCCACAAGACCAGGGTGAAGCAGTGGGAGATGGGTGAAATTCATATTTTAAAATGTTGATAATTTTTTTTTAATTACTTCTTGTTGCATGCATACTTTATACTGAAATTGGGCTTGAAGTCACTATTTGTAAGCACTGGTATTTGGCTAGTGAAATTCATATTTGAAGAAGCATTCCCATGAAAAATTCCATGTGGAATATTTACCATGGTGAAAGGATGCTTTTTTTAGTTTTTTACTTCAGTAAGGGCCAAAGTAGCTATTGTTTATAGTATACTTCTACATAAATATTATCATGACTCATGACTCTGAGAATTTGATTTTTTTTTTTTTAGAATACTAAATATTTTTAACACACACGGGAGAGATAAGAAGGTTTTTAAAGAAACTTATAGTGATGTATATCTAAAAAGATCTAACTATTGAATATACAGCACAGATTTTAAACCTCTTTAACTCACACAGTCACACTTATTTTCCAATGTGGGATTAACCCACTATTTTTCTTTTGAGAATACTAAATATTTTTAACACACACACAAAGGGGAGAAAATTTTAAAAAAAACTTATAGTGGTGTATATCCAAAAAGGCCTAACTTTGAATATACTCTTGAGAATTTGACATTGACTAAATGCAATGAGTGCCCATTTTTTGGCAAATTATTATTATTTATTTTGATGAGAAATCTATATATATATATATATATATATATATATATATAATAACAAGTAAAGCTGAGAGAAAATCTAATTAGATTTCAAATTAGAATTCAATTAGAGTCTAATTTTGCACCACGTGTCCTATCTAATTTAAATTTTTAAATTTTTGTGCTAAGTGAGTTAATTCAATGTAAAAATTGGATTTCAATTAGAATTTAATTTTGCAACTTGTGTCCCATCTAATCTAAGTTTTTTAATTTTTTTACCAAATGAGTTAATTTAGTGTAAAAAATGAGAAGTCTAATATAAGTAAGTCATAAAAACATAATTTTTGAATAATTTTATATTTATGAGCCTTTTTTTTTAGAACTAAAAACAATTCAAGTTTATAAGTCATCTATATGTGTGTGTGTGTGTGTGTGTGAATTAATAGGTAAAGCTAAGAGAAAATCCAATTAAATTTCAAATTGGAATTCAATTAGAGTATAATTTTGCGCCATGTGTCCCATCTAATCAAAATTTAAAATTTTTTTTTGTACCAAGTTAGTTTTTTTTTTTAGTAAGAGTTTCAACTTATGGCGTCCGCTCCTGATAATAGTTCTTTATCATCAGACTAAGACACCAATCAGTTTTTGGTGTAGGCGGGGATTGAACCTCAGATTTCTTATTCAATCATCAGAGACTTTACCAGTTAAGCTAGCTAGAACCCACTTGTACCAAGTTAGTTAGTTCCATGTAAAAATTAGATTTCAATTAGAGTTTAATTTTACGGCACGTGTCCCATCTAATTGAAGTTTTTTAATTTTTGTGCCAAATGAATTATTTTAAAGTAGAAAACGATGAGTCCAATATAAATAAATTATAAAAAAACATAATCATCTAACACTATATATAAAATTAGAGAAAGAGAGAGTTTGAATGATTTTACATTTAAGAGCATTTTTTTTATAACTAAAAGCAATTCAAATTTATAAGTCATATATATATATATATATATTAATAGGTAAAACTTAGAGAAAACCCAATTAAATTCTACAATTGAAGTCCAATTTTGCGCCATGTGTTCTAAATTATTTATTTTTAGAGAGATTTTTATTTCTTAATTTTTGAATCAAATGTGGGACCATATCATAAATATTTATTCAAGTAAGTTATTGTGTACAAAAACCAAAAAAGTTTAGAATTAATGAACATAAAAATATTTTTTTTTAAATGGACAATTTACATTTTTTACCTAATAACATTCTTACAAAACTTTTTAAAGAGTTAAAAAAAAAAATAACTATCAATAATATATTTAAATTATATATGTAAGAATTATACTATTCATCTTATGTAACAATTACACCTGGTGTAACTCTAAAGAGTTACACATTTTTTAAACTATTGGATTTAAATAGATTCAATGGTTAAAAAAAGACTATAATTATTACAAATATTCTGATTAAAATCTAATTAATTATCCTCATTTATTATCTTCTAAACCTATCTCTAAACCCAAAAAAAAAGTTTGACTTCTGACTCTCTCTCTCTCTTTGTTTCTCTTTCTCCACCTCTACAGGTTGCCGGTAGGCGGTAGGAAAAAAAAAAAATCCAAAATTGCGTACAAAGATTATAAAGCATACAAGTAGCAATTGAAGAAGGTTCACACATGTTGCTCCGTTGTAGAGCCCGTGGACATTTTCATAAAAGACAAGAATAGCATCATACAAAGCTTAAGAAAACGTTTGATGAGAATCATAAAAAAATTAGAGCAAGTTGTCGGTGTTATCTCTCATGCCTCTCTACCGACAAATGTCTCAAGCAATGCATCACCTTCATCAGGTCCATTGTTGTGGCAAAATTCCAACCATTCCAAATTAATATACAATTGTTGACCATAGAATTGGTTTACAATGAAATGTGGGAAATTCAAGTAGAAAAAAAAAATGAAAGGACACCGGAGTAGAAATTTAATGAGTATTGTGCCTGTGCCCTTGTGCGTCATGTTGCATATATTGAAAAATAAAAATATCCTCACCCTTCTGATTATGATCAATGATGAATCATTTGATGAGATTGACAAAAAGAAACCATCTTCAATTATTGTTGAGAATCAGCATTTGGTTCACTAATCCATTAAAATATAGCAAAACATGGGATAACAAGTTAAAATATGCAGCCTAAAGTTCTTTGACAGATCATGTTCCTATAAAATAATTGGCAGGATTACAATTGAGTATTGATCCCCTGGATCATCCAATAGAGTAATCAAAAAAAAAAAAAAAAAAAAAACTTCTCTCTAAATATATGTCAACTTGTCTAGCAGCCACATGTCTGAATCTTAAGAGGGAAACATAAGGAACGACACTTAAAGTACTGTCCTTAAGTTTTGTCCAAGAGAAATTAAATACTCCCTCATTCTTACTTTTTTTTTGTTCTCTATTCCATTTTGAGATGTCCCAAAATATTGTCCAATTTCTAAAAATTAAAGTTATTAATTTACTAATGTTCCTATTATACCCCTATTAATTTACTAATTCAATTTTTTGATATTTTTTTAAGGGTAGTTTTGGAAACTTATACATTTTTAAAAGTTAGACAAGACAATAAATGATATTCCCTTAAAAAGTTTGACTTTTCAAACAGAACTAAAAAAGTGGGACGGAGGGAGTAGATATTTAATAATGAAATTAAATTATTTGAAATAAAATTTATGCAATTATGTATATGATTGAAGTATTGAACACAAAAATAATCTGCTGCTTTTTAAAAGTTTTCACATTGCAAATGTAACAATAGTGAAAATTATTATCTCTGCTCATGCTTTGTTCCTCCATATAAAGTAAATTGTTATGGTAATGGTGGTGAAGGTGCCACCTAAGTGGGTTATTTAATTAATTAATTAAGTATAGTTTTATTTTATTGAGCAAAAAAAAAGAAGTATTATTCTAATTTATATGAAAAAATTTTGTCGGCTAAGGAATCTGAACGTGGGCTTATCTTGCCCTTTGTATATTTTTTTTAGCTTATTTGGTCTCTTAAATTAAAGTATGCGATGATTTGCAATGTATAGTATTATTCTAAATTAAATTGATATTTTGAAAGCAATAATAAATAAGAAGAGAGAGAATGTTAGTATTAATTAGGTAATGCTATTAATAAGGTAAAAAGTAATAACATTTAATGATGTTCTTTTCGACCGTTAGATCTCTTAGAAATTTATGGTGTAAAAAATGTGTAACTTTACAAGAGTTATACCAGGTGTAACTTGAACCCATAAATTACACCTAGTATAACTCGTAAAGAGTTACACCTTTTTTGTACCGTAGATTTTTGATAGATCTATTGAAAAAATAGTATTAAATAAGTAAGAATTTCCATTTTATTTACCTAATTAATAACATATTTTCTCTATCCATATTTACTACTTTCCATAGTAGATTGGCAGTTTCAATAGCAAAACTGACTTTTGCGGCCTCTCCCCTTTGAGATCCGGGCCAAAGTAAGTACCCATGATGAAGTACAAGAGGAAAAGCTGATTATCATCTAGTATATGACTTAGTACATTGATAGATTCTAATCCCCCAGAAGTAATAGGTTCGGTAACCTGAGATGAGCCATCCATTGCCACTAAATAAGAGGTCTGCATAAAAATGCCACAAAGATTATTAGAATTGAACAAGATAACAAGACACAATGATTTTAGTTATAAAAAAAGAGTTTAACAAAAAGCATGGCATCAATAGATGAGATGAAATACATGCAAGTAAAGTTACTAGAAAGAGTTTAGCATTGAGGCTCCTGTGTTCTTCACTAAATTCTTTGTCCTATACTGTAAACTCTGCAACATTTGAGGGCACGTAATGCACAATACCATGACTTAAGGGTACTATATTTTATGGCATAGTTATCAAATCGTGAATCGTATCGTAAATTGATTTTTGATTTTTCTGTATCGTGTATCGTATCGAATCATGTATCGTAAGATACATAAACACCTAATAAAATTATAAAATAATTATAAATATACATATATAAAAAGTATATTTATTATAAATTCAAAATATATTCAACTAATGACCAATTTAATCATTATGTATGTAATAAAATTTAACAAAGCTAACTAAATAAATCAAATTAACTTATGTTTATAATATGCACATTCAAATTGATTAAACTCAGAAATAATAAATGATGATATATGAACCAAAATAATAATATTTTTTCATCATCTTGGCTAATCAACTCCATCTAAGTCAATGTTATCATCATATTTAGCATCTTGCAAAATTATTTTTTCATAGACATTTTCTTTATTATTATCAACATTTACTTTTTTTTTTTGGTTTTTTTATTCTAATAATTTTTTCTTTATAATTTTTCATGGCATTCTAGCCTTTTAGACTCAAAATAATAATAACAAAATAAAAAATAATAATATTTTCCTTTAATATATTATTAATAGCATAGAAAATAAATTTGCACATATAAAAGCGATTGAGTATAGTCTAAATTTTGTAGGAGAAAGAGAAGGGAGGAAAAAAACTCATGGACTTGCTATTTCATTAGACTCAATTAAGTTTCCCAATAATTTTGTGTTAACAAAGTCTAATAACTTGTTTAAATCAAATAAAACTACAAATTTTAACAAAAAAACCCATTTTAAACCTACATGTCTATGTATCGTACGATACGTACAATTCACCGGTACGATACGATTCATACGATATGCACTTATGTATCGGACGATTCATGAGCACTTATGATACGCCCTTACAATACGAAACTTTTTGTACACGATACGATACGTATCGCATATTGTACAATACTGACAACTATGTTTTATGGAATCTATAAAAATCCCTTTCAAATGATTAATATCTTCAAAAATTCAACCTTTGTTAGAAAGAGCATGCTGCACTGTCCAATACCATAAAGAATGGAAACCAAATTTATATTTTTATAGGTCATCAGAGAAAAAGGGGAAGAAGGTGCAGCTGATCTTAGAGAATCATTTTAAGATCTTGACACAGGCCAGTAGTCCAAACACTGTTAAAGAAAAGAACAGCTACTAGGGGAGTGAATTTTAGCTCTTAACCAACACATATCAACATCCACACTCTAAAAAAGTTCTAAAAGCCATGCCCTTTGTAGAACCACCCCAGAAATACACAGAGATGTTCCCAAAGAAGGTTTTAGAACACAGATGTGATATGCTGGATAGCACCCAGAATATATGGTCTAATTATCCTTGAAGCACCCTTTTAAGTGAAGATTTGCCACAAAATTGACATATTAAAATCCATTAGTTATTTTCTTGAAATAATTACAATCAATAAAATTACACTATGGTTCTCACAAATGGCTAGAAAGAATCTGGATAACACTATCAGTTATATTCTTGAGGATATGGCTGTACGCTAGTAACAGCATCTTTGTATGCCATTTTAGATTTTTTTTTTTTTTTTTTTTTTTTCCTGTTGACAGCCTATGGAGGTGGTGGAGGTGAAAGAGAGAGAAACGTAAATGAGAGAGAAGTCAAATTTTTTTTGAGTTTAGAGATAGATTTAGAAGGTAATAAAAGAGGGTAATTAATTAGATTATAATCAGAATATTTGTAATAATTATAGTATTTTTTTAACCATTGGATATACTTAAATCCAATGGATTAAAAAATGTAAGAGTTACACTAGATGTAACTTGAACCTATCTCATATATATATATATATATATATCTAAAATCTAAAACGTAACATTTATTATTGCTACGCTCCTGTTAAACCATATCAGTGACCACATCATCTATTTAGTTTATTCTTTTTATTTTCTCTTTCTAAACTTGTATTCTCCCAATTCTTAGAAAAAAAAAATAAATAAATAACTCTTCTTCTCTTTATTAGTCCACATTTCCTTCTAAAAAAATAATATTAGTCCACATTAACTATTACACTTCCTTCAACCTTTTCCCATACTTTTTACTTTTTTGTCTCTCCACTACTCTCTATTTTACCTCTTTATCTCCTCACTACTCTTTATTTTACCTCTTTATTTTCTCACTACTCTTTACTTTATTGTTACACTTCATCATTTTCTCTTTCTTATATTTTGACTCTTCTTCTCCCAATTTTATTTTGTATAAATTCGATATCATTTCTCTCATTCAATCTATATTTTCCCACTCTTACACTTCATCATTTTCTCTTTCTTACTGTAAGGACTCGATTTTGTAACGAACCGTAACAGTGTTGGGTTCGCACGTAAAAAGACCCAGACAATATGATTTGTAGAGCGTGGGTGTAAAGAACTAGGTTAACTGTGTTCTCCCTTAAAAAGATTCACTTAAAGGTCTAAAATTGGTACAACGATCGTTTTCTTTAGTGATCAATATAATTCTTTTTCTCTGCTCTTGCTCTCTTCTTTTTTGTTTACGTCTTTCTCTCCTTTCTTTTTCTGTTCCGATCTCTTTTCTTCATGCTCTTCTTTTAGTTTATATACCCCCCCTTTGTGTTCCATCCTCACCGCACACGTGTAGGTTGGGTCCGGAGGATTTCTTTCTGTCCCATCTAGCATCTCCTAGAACTTCCCATGGGCAGCTGTAAGGCTGCTTCCTTACTGTTCAGGTATCACCTCCACATTAATGCGGCCAGAGAGTTGGTTGAGAGGTCATTAATGCGGAGACAGCTGTAGTTATAGATATTTGTTTGCCTTATCTCTTTCGTCCTTGGTCGGTTATTCCATCTTTTGCGGTAACCTAATTCTGAGATCTGGTTGCAATAAGACCACGTACCGATCGTCCTCGGAGGCATACTGCCAAGGAGTATGGTGTCCTCGGACGGATACAGAACCTTACCCCTGTGACGTTGACTACCATCCCCTTCAGTAACTACCTTATGTCCTGACTTGACTTCCTCAAACGGATATACATCCTCGGATGGGCCACGGGCCCATCAATCCTGAATCAATTCTGAACTCTATGGGCCTATTGATCGAACGGTCCCCACACTTACATTTTGACTCTTCTTCTCTCCATTTTATTTTGTATAAATTCAATATCATTTCTTACATTCAATCCATACTTTTCCTACAAAAAACTCTGAGTACTCTCTCTCTCTCTCTCTCTCTCTTTACTTTCTTATGAATTTTTGTTCTTTCTTATAATTCTGATTAAGGCTGATAATTTTTTTATTTATTTTAAATATGTGTTTTGGCATTGTGTGTGTGTGTGTGTGTGTTTTTTTTTTTTTTTTTTAATTCCCATTACAAAGCCTTCTCTCTCCCTTTTTATAGCTTTGATTGAATTTTGATTTGGGTTAATACTTAGATTTTTTGGAAATAAGAATTTGAGTTTATATCAAAATACAATCTACATGGCTCCTACCAATTTTTTTAGTAATAAATTATTATAAAGTCAATCTTTTATTCCTTTTGTTTCTTTAATTTTAGTTAAGATAATATTATAATTTTGTGATAAATTTTTATTATTATGATAATCTCATTATTCCTTAAGAGATGAAAATTTTGAATAATAAATTTGAAACTTATAAAATTTAGTTGTACATCAAATATAACACAGTACAACAGAAGTTAGAAAATACAACAGAAGTTAGAAAAATATAGTTCACCTTAAAAAAATATTAATCAAACATACAAAGTATAATAGTATGATATAATTGTACTTTAAAAAAAAATACTTGAAGTAATTGTTACTTTTTAATTTTTATATATCACAACTCATTACATAATATTTATATATTTCTATACATCGCATGGTTCTAACTAGTACATACTTCCTAAAAAAAAAAAAAAAACTAGTACATACTTTAAAAATAAAAGGATTTAAGAGGTGTTTGGTACATGTTTTCAGACAACAATTTTCAATTTTAAATAATACTAGTCGCAAACCCGTGCAATGCACGGGCTAGTTGTGAAAATATATATATTTATAGATAATTGATGGTTAATAAGTATGAATAAATAAAAAAATGAAATTGGACTATTTGTAAAAAAATAGCTTACCTAATTTAGTTAGAATTTTTATTTAGTTTTGGATCCCTTTATTAAATTCTAAATAGTTCTAATTAACATAGTTGAAGACCATATGTAACTCTTTTTCTTTTTTTTGATACCATAGAAAACAGTTACAGGACACAAGTTATATAACATAAGATTTGGAGAAATCCAACAGTAATTGGGTCGAATAATGAACTGCTAGAGAATTGAAGCTACTTCTAACACATTACACATGATAGTTTTTGGTACAAAAATGGTGTGAAAAGTTAAACCTTATTAAGTTAGAAAATGCAAGTCTGTTGTCATAGGTTGTTCTTGCAATCTTGGTTAACTTCTTCCATTACAAACCTGTTCAATCCTTTTGCAACCACTGCCAAACAAAATTAGTGTAAATCCAAGGTCTCTAGCTTTTATTGCAACCTCCACGATTGCATCCTGAAATGCTGTTGGGTAAGATGTTGACAGACTGCTAGGCTCCCCCACTAATATTAGATCTCTCTTCAAGTCCTTTGCTTCATATGCATAGCCACTCTGTTTCAATTTCCTTTTCCTTCAACAAACTACTTTGATAATGAGTTGCCAATCCCTATTGGAGACATCTTTATGAGTTGGTATGCTGTGATCTTGATATTAGGATTGTCCATTTCTAAAGGCCTCCTGGTACCTGCATAAAAGAGATTTGGCAGTGAGTGAGAACAACATTTATCAGATTTGGGGTCTTCCCATCATGAACCACTTGATTTCTATGGTTCCATAAGGACCATAGAATGGAAAAAAGAGATTGAAGATATAGGTCATTTTCCTGATTGACTATATGTAACTATAAAAAGTAAAATTTTAACATATACATTAAAATAACAATGTAGAAAAATAGCATTTCAAATGGTTATCTATAGGAAATCCCAAGGGATGCAAATTAAATCACAATTAGCAACTTGCCCCATCGTCACTAAGGGATGCAAATCTTGAGGAGATTGTTCTTTGTTAAAACTTTAAAAACAGCTTACATTGATAATATGGGACAGAAATAATTCAATAACCTACAACAGAACATTAATTATTCAATAACTGAAAATATACTTGCATTTTGTTTATAGTAAAAAATAATAATAATAATAATAAAAAGAAGGAAAAGAAGAACAATTATTAAAATTTTCAATTTATAATTAACAATACTACTTTGGAAATGAACTCATTATCTCAAGTCTCAAGCAAAGAAAAAAAAATGAAACTTAGAAACTCATATGGTCTTTATAGATTTAATACTTCAGTTTAGCACATAACATATGCAACAATGATAATTGACAATTATCAGTGGTATACTTAGGCTTCCCAATCATTAGTGGTATACCTTTTCCTTATTCCCATATCTACATCAGATTGGCTGAAATCACAAACATGAATTCTACTTGATGCAAATGTGTTGCAAAAAATATTAATGATAAATACGAAAAAAAAAAAAAAAACTTTTGAGACACTGAACCATGATCACAAAGTATTGGGACTGGACCATGATTTCTCTCTAGCACAACAAATTCATAGGAGTCACATAAGAGGAAATCAAGATTGAACATGGTGGCTCACATTTAAGAGAACCTGTATAGGAGATGTTAGCAAATTAATTTTTACTAAATTGGAATTGAAAATTACAGGAGAAACATTAGTATCGACAAAAAAGTACAATATTGCAAATAGAACTCAATTTAGAAATTGCTTTTGGCTCAAGTGACAATTTGCCAAAAAGAATAACTTGCCTTGATTCACTCTATCAGCCATATCTTCAATTGAATAACATACTACATATCCTTGTCTTTCTCTATTAATCTTTTTAAGTGATTAAGCATTTGTAGCAATTGCAATACCTCAAATTCAAAATATGTATGATAAATCATTGTTAGATACTTCTGCAACCAAAAACCATGTTATCACCCAACTAACCTAACATTCCAAATCCATTATTAATAGAATTAATGATTGGTCAACCAACTGCAAAGGGGGAGGTTTTTCAACAAACAAACAAAAACTTGAATTTCTACCTTTTCAATCAAATAATAATAATAATAATAAAATGAAACTGAATTTAACTCCCAACTATTAAAATAGAGACTCACTTAAATAGCAAGTTCCATACAATTACACACCATATGAATTTATTTCTATTTTTTTCAAAGAGAATCCACATTGGTTCTTCCAATGACATTATTTAGAAACACCCTACCTTGTGGTCAAGTTTGAGACTTCCCCTAAAGTATTTCAAATTATTACCATTCTTCTACATCTTAGCAAATAATTTTTTGAATCAAATTATAATTTTTCAGCTTACAGAGATTTACAAACGACGTGAACTTTACTTTAGAATCTCTGTTTTCCCCAAAAGAAAATACATCTTTTCTAAGCACAACTCAAGTGAACAAATCAGAAGTTCTCAAAGCTTTAAATCAAGGCAGTTAAAAACTAAAAACAGAGTTCAACACATGGAGAAAAGATGTTGACAGTGTGCTTCAATTAATTGAAAGGCATGACCTATAAAGTATAAACTGACCGGCACATATTGAACACCTCCACCACCTTGATATTACACAAATATGTGTAGAATTGCATATACGCAAAGATCTCTACTTTTAATTTATATTAGAGGAAGTGATTTGTCCACTAACAGACTAATCTGTAGTAGCACGCCAACATAATTTTATAACCCGTGCTATTTCAGGTAAGCTTGTAAATGCATTGTTAAGCTATTTGATAAAAATCAAGGTCAAGTTGGCTTTGAGTTCATACCTCATACCACTTGAGTTCCCATTGCATTTGTAATGCGGCCCCTGGAATTAACCAGCAGGACTTATTCTTTCCTAGCTTGGCTGCAAGACGCAATGCACTGTTCGCTTTATCATCCAATTTTTGAAGCGTTGTATCTTTGAGTAACCTGCTTTCAAGCAATAGTTGATATACTTGGGGTTGTCTGCTCTCCGCTGCCAAAAGTACTATATTTTTTCCTTCGCTCGTAACATCATGGATAGCCATTGGAAACTTTTTGAGTATTTCCTCAACTTTATGCGATTTTGATCGAAAATCTCAAAAAATACGCTGAAATCGGCAAAGAGCGAGCAAAGCAAGAGCGAATGAGTGAATGAGGATAGCTTGTAAGAGAGGTTTGAGGAATAAAGACCAAAGCTATGTAATTTTCAAGTTTTTCAAGATATGTAATTTTTATTCAATCAATGAATGGAACTATTTTGTCATGTATTTTGTAATTATTATTTTCTCTTTTTCTTTTTTTGTATATAAAAAAAAGTGGCGACTCCATACCACTTACCAAATGCATTTTTTGATATAACAAAGTGCTTATTTTTTACAAGATTCCGAACAAAGAAAAAGATATTGTGATTCAATTGTCTCCTTTTACTATATATAAAAATGTATAAAACAATTCATATACAAGGTGCAATTGATATTCAGTTGGTGGCTGTAGTATTGGTTATATAATGTCTCATACAGAAGTGATGTCATGGCTTTACTGGCCGTGGCTATGGAATATAAATATATATATATATATATATACAGCATTGGTTATATAATGTCTCATACAGAAGTGATGTCATGGCTTTACTGGCCGTGGCTATGGAATATATATATATATATATATATATATATATATATATATATATATATATATTTCTAGTCTCTTCGGGGCTTCAATAAGGGCGAAATTCTTGTCAGCATATCTGTTAATAAAATCAGTAAAACCTAAAGGCTTAACAACGGTTAAGATTTTTTTTTTTTTTTTTTTTTTATTTTTTGTTTGGAGAAGAATAATAAGATGATAGGTTAAAAAGTACAATAAAAATGATGTCACTGTTTATCTTAAAATAAAAATAATATTGTACTAATCATAATGTTTCACCTCAATAATTTTGAAATTTCTTATTAAATTTGTTATGTCCATAGTTTTGTTGTAATAAAATTAAAGAGAAGAGATCCAATGTCTGTATTGTATTGCAAATTGTCTTCGAAATCGAAATATAAAAAATAGAATAAATAAATAAATGCTGACGTGGAAATATGTGGGAGCTTCAAAAGCAAGACTGAAAAAAAATAGAAATTTAAAAAATAGAATAAATAAATAAATGCTGACGTGGAAAACTGTGGGAGCTTCAAAAATTTCGGTTTTATATATATATAGATTAGGGCAAAACTTAGGTACAGTACCTTAGGTGCAGTACCTTAGGTTCCCCTCTTAGATTTAAGTCATGTGTATAAAAAATACAGCTAAGCAAACAGGCGTTAAAACAAAAGCGCTCCGTCACCTTGCTTTTTTTTTTTTTTTTTTTATTGGCCTGCTACGGAGAACCACCAGTTTCAGTCTTTCAGATTTCAGATCTGCCCCCACCAAACTTCTGCAGCTAAGTCTCCTCCTTCAAAGACATGATCAGGTTTATAATATTTCTTTGGCTTTTTATTCTTTGACTTTTTAAGATTTTAGATCTGTCCCAACAATTGAAGATTAATATTTCTTTGGCTTTTTATTCAAACCCTCTCCTCTTTATTACTTACCCAGCACTGGCAATCCACACTTACTTTCTCAAAAAAAGTTTCTTCTCATTATTGATCAACTAATCATAGGAAATAAGGGGCAAGGCCATTAACCAAAAATTCAGGCCATGTATTTATAAAGTGAACCCAGATCAACGGAAACATGATAGAGAGAGTGATTGAAAGTTGTTCCTTTCAACTGACCACCACGAACCCATCCACAGCCGCCATGCCCCGCCATTTTCTTCATTCTCTTTGCCTGGTTCTCTATAAAAGAATGGGGTTTCATGTGGGTGAAAAGTAAAACCACTCTGCCTCCACACATGGTGGCCGGAATCAATGCAAGGCATGGTTGTGAAGGGGTCTTGCCAGAAATTTGCTAAGTTTTAGCCAAAATTTTTGTTTGAAATCTGTTTGTTTCTTGGGAAAATAAGGGTGAAAGTGTTTGAAGTTATCTGGCTTTCACGCATGTGAGGGAAAAGATGAGAAAAAGTAGGGAAAAAGAAAATGATAAAAAAAAGAGACGACAATTCCTTGTAACGCCGTTTGCTTAGCTGTATTTTTTATACACATGGCTTAAATCTAAGAAGGGAACTTAAGGTACTGCACCTAAAGTACTGTACATAAGTTTTGCCCTATAGATTATATATATTTTCACACATATTTTTTATTCACATATATTTCCACACATATTTTCAAATAATAATTTTCCCTTTTTCAAGTTCATGTACCAAAACACCGAGTCCCCCCTCCCCTCTCTCTCTCTCTCTCTCTCTCTCTCTCTCTCTCTCTCTCCAAAAACTTCTACTCTACGGATAATATTGGTGTGTGGGACCCAGAATGTTGGCGCCTGGCTTTCCATCCGCAGCTTCATTCTCCTCAATATCTCAATCCGTACATTACCCTCTAAGTTCAAAAATCATTTCAAATAGGAAAGAGAGTGAGAAGTTGTTCAAAACGTAGTTGAACAATGGAGAACTTAGTCATACTCTGCAACGCTAGCCCTCCATTGCCAATCCCATCCAAACTAGCCAACCAATCCAAGTTCTCAACCAAACCCACCATCTCTTTCTCCGTAAAAACCCACCCAAAACTCACTGACGCTCATTTGAATTCCCTCAGCAAAAATGGGCGCCTCAGCGAGGCCATAACAGCTCTTGACTCCATTGCTCAATCTGGGTCCAAGGTAAATTCCAATACTTATATCAATCTGTTACAGTCTTGCATTGATTTGAACTCTATTCAACTGGGTCGGGAGCTCCATGCGCGTATTAATTTAGTTAATGATGTGAACCCATATGTTGAGACGAAGATTGTCAGCATGTATGCTAAATGTGGGTCTCTGGACGATGCACGCAAGGTGTTTGATGAAATGGGTGAGAGAAACTTGTACACTTGGTCGGCGATGATTGGTGCGTGCTCGAGAGGGAAGAGGTGGAGGGAGGTTGTGGAGCTTTTCTTTTTGATGATGGGAAATGGTGTTGTGCCTGATAGTTTTTTGTTCCCTAAAGTCTTGCAGGCGTGTGCAAATTGCGGGGAATTTGAGACTGGGAAGTTGATACATTCATTGGTGGTTCGACTTGGGATGAGTTGTTATTTGTTTGTTAACAATTCAATTTTGGCTGTGTATGTAAAGAGTGGGAAATTGAGTTTGGCAAGGAAGTTTTTTGAGAACATGGATGAGAGAGATTCAGTCACTTGGAATGCAATCATATCTGGGTATTGCCAGAAGGGTGAGATTGAGGAAGCTCTTAGATTGTTTGATGCAATGCTTGAAGAAGGGGTTGAACCGGGTTCAGTGACTTGGAACATATTGATTACTAGTTATAATCAGTTAGGGCAGTGTGATGTTGCGAAGGAATTGATGAAGAAGATGGAGAGTTTTGGAATAACTCCTGATGTATTTACTTGGACTTCTATGATTTCGGGGTATGCTCAAAACAACAAGAACAACCGGGCGTTGGATCTGTTCAAGGATATGCTTCAGGAAGGGGTTAAGCCAAATGGGGTTACGATTACAAATGCAATTTCAGCATGTTCAACTTTGAAATCACTAGATAAGGGGTTGGAAATCCATTCTGTTGCTGTTAAGATGGGTTTAATCAATGATTTATTGGTTGGAAATTCTCTCACTGACATGTATTCCAAGTGTGGGGAATTGGAGGCAGCTTGGAAAGTCTTTGATATGGTATTGGAGAAAGATGTATACACTTGGAACTCGATGATTGGAGGATATTGCCAAGCTGGCTATTATGGTAAAGCCCATCAACTCCTTATGAAAATGCAGGAATCAGGTGTATCGCCAAATGTTGTGACGTGGAATATGATGATCTCGGGATATATGCAGAATGGAGATGAGGATCAAGCCATGGATCTCTTCCAGAAAATGGAAAATGATGGGAAAACTAAGCGGGATACTGCTTCATGGAATGCTCTTATTGCTGGTTACCTGCAAACTGGGCAAAAGGACAAGGCGTTGGGTATTTTTAGACAAATGCAGTCTTCCTATGTTATTCCCAATTCAGTTACAATTTTGAGTGTCTTACCTGCATGTGCAAATTTAATTGCTGGGAAGAAGGTAAAAGAGATCCATGGTTGTGTATTCCGTAGAAGCTTAGAGACTGAACTTCCTATTGCGAATTCTCTTATTGACACTTATGCCAAGTCAGGGAATATAATATATTCAAGAACCATTTTTGATGGATTGGCTTCCAAAGATATCATCACCTGGAACTCCTTGATCGGTGGATATGTTTTACATGGTCATGCAGATACTGCACTTGTTCTCTTTGATCAGATGAAAAAGTTTGGAGTCAGACCAAATAGAGGTACCTTTGCAAATATTATTGTTGCTTACAGTCTTGCTGGACTGGTGGATAAGGGGGAGAAAGCTTTCTCTAGCATCACGGAAGAGTATCAAATTATACCAGGTTTAGAACATTATTCAGCTATGGTATATCTATATGGCCGTGCAGGCAGGCTTGCAGATGCAATTGATTTCATTGAAGAAATGCCCATTGAACCTGACTCCTTCACTTGGGCTGCCTTACTAACTGCCTGTAGGATTCATGGAAATATAGGCTTGGCAATCCGTGCGGGGGAAAATTTACTTGACTTAGAACCAGGGAATTTTTTGATTCACCAATTAATTTTTCAGGCATATGCTTTATGTGGGAAGTCTGAGGATGTTTCAAAAATGACAAAGCTTGAAAAAGATAATGCATCAAGAAAATGTCTTGGGCAATGCTGGATTGAAGTTAAAAACACAGTCCATACTTTTCTTGCAGGTGATCAGTCCTTGGATGTGCTATATTCTTGGATACAAAGAATAAAAGGGGAAGTCAAGGGACTCGATATGCAATATGGACTTTCTATTGAGGAGGAAAAGAGGGAAGAGATTGGTGGAGTTCATAGTGAAAAACTTGCATTTGCTTTTGCCCTTATAGGATCTCCTTCTGCACCTAAAGTTATAAGGATTGTAAAAAACCTGAGAATTTGTGGAGATTGCCATAGGACAGCCAAATATATCTCAACAACATATGGATGTGAAATATATTTGAATGACTCAAACTGCCTCCATCATTTTAAGAATGGGCATTGTTCTTGTAAGGATTATTGGTAGAGTAGGAACTAGGAAGACACAGTGAGAATTTGGTTATCAGATCAGTTCCATCAAAATAATAGAGGCTTGTTGGATGGGTTCCAGATATACTTCAAGCTGTCATGGATCTTGTAACAGCATGTAAGTGAAAAAATTTACTTAAAATTTGACTTATCCTGGCTACTTAGTTTTCCTGACATGTATTTTCTTGAAAATTCAGATTTTATATGTGTGCATTTCTTTGAACTGTAGGCTGATGAGTAGGCTTTTGTGCTGAGCTGGATAGAGATTTGAATGTATTTACATTTATTAGGCAGTTTCTGATGAGAAGATATGTGTCTATCCCATTGGAAGTCCATTTGTTGATAGTCTTCTTGGACAGTAGCTGAGTTACTGATTCTAAAGGAAATTGCATTCCTACAGCGATTATCTGTGTGACCCATCAAAAAGTTCCTTTTCATGAATGGTCAATTTTGTGCATTTTTTTCTTTATCTTTTTCTTTCCTATGATTGAATGAAGTTATTACCAATGAGCTCAATGGAACTTCCTCTCATTGCAAGAAAAGGTGGAGGGTGAGGTTCGAGACTCACCGGCTGCGTGAAATTACTTTTAAAAAGAAGATTTGAATGAAGTCATTATCTACATGGCATGGATTATATTTTCTGCAAAGTATGTTGTGTGAACATGAGTCTTCTTTCATCTACAATCACTGTGCATTATGCCATTAGATGAAATAGATGTGTATATTTTTCTTCCCAATTCAAATTTTACTTGATTATATTTTTATCTTGATAATCATTGTTTCTATGGCTTGAAATTATAAAGATGCATTTGGTCATCTAACCACTTCTAGTATATTACTTGATTCTAATTTTATCTTGGTAGTTGTTATTTCTATTTCAAATTACTTAACTATATTTTCCTGGCCCTTTCCCACAAAACTACCTCCCTTTGCAGGTCCATATGCTTATTTGATAAGGAAGCCCTTATACAAATTTTTAATATTTTGCATTTGAATTCTTAAGTGGGAAGTCTGATAAGAACAGGTTGGTAATTGAACTGAGTAATTAGCCAGGTTGTGTCCTGCATAGCAGAGATTCTTGTGCAATTGACTTTTTTGCCCTAAAGCTTGGACCACATGATTACAAACTGGTATATAATTTGACAAGTAATTCTTCTTATGCTGTTCCACAATAATTTCTGCTAATGAAAATAATGCTTTCTTTAATATGCGATTAATGACTCTCATCTTTGGTATTGTCTAATTGATTAATTTCTTAATATCCCCTGGGTATCTTGGCTAGCTTCATCGGCTATCATGGATCAACAAATTACCTAGGGCCTATGGTCCTAAGGTGCATCATCTCACACCACAGAGTAAGGTTGGTTCAATATGAACCAGGGCAATCCTTCCCATCAGGCAAAAATTGTGTCTGCGAGGAAGATATGATTTTTAGAGAGTTGATATTGTAGAAGTAAATTTTTTTTTTCTCTGGCTGCATGATATCTGAAGGCTATTATTACATAAATAGGTGCGTATGCAACCATCAAGCCAACACAATAATGACTTCAAAAAAAAAAAAAAAAAAAAAAAATTGTGGGGTGTGAGGGTGTCAACAATATGATGAACTTGAGCTAAATCCAAATATTTTCAAAAATCTGTACAAGTTCTAGTCATTTTTTTATGAGATTGAGAGGCGTCATATACTCTCAAAATCATTAATTGAAGGACCCAAATTGTTCTCATTCAAGTTTTTTATCGTAGTTTTATTGATGCTGATATGAATGAACAAGTTTCTAAATTCCTTTTTGCTGATACATTATGTTATAGGTTCCATTCCATGGCATTTATGGTTTGTGGATGGGGGCGAAAAAGCCATGAGCACATGGTTATGAGCAAGGTATGCAATAATTTCACCCACTAAAGAGTACATCTGTGTCATGTGTTTCAACAAGATGTATTTTTTTCACTTTTTCTCATGTTTATCTACTTGAAATAAGTGCATCTTATTCAACTCAATTAGGGTATGCTCTAAAAAGGAGCAGATCTTTTGGGAGCCTGAGACTTTGGAGTTTGGACAGGTCTGACCCCACCGTTATTGATGGCATGCATAGTTGCCACTAGCATCCAAGTTGATGAAGATAAGAGAGGCCATATCCCATTTGAGATTTAAGTTTGTTGCATGGAACAATCGTTTGAGGATCAGGAATTGTTATGGAAGGGGGAGGGTCTGGGATGGGATGAGAAGCTCTTAGTTCCCTACATGTTAACAATTAGAATGAGAACTCCAACCTGAAATAGATTTGTTTATTATGGTCGACCAGAACTCGATTGTCATTTCTAATTTTCTACATGTATACGATGGCCAGAATCTGCAAGTGGCTGGGTCATAAAAAAAATACACCATGGTCCAGTGGGTGGAAGCTTAGGTTGAGATTATATTCTCTATCCCAAATCTCTCTCCACTCTTCACTCCATGTGTTGGCCAGGTGGTAGTTACTACCTATATCAGTTTTCGGTGCTAACGAATAACTTGTAAGGTTTTTTAAACTCAGCCTCTTTGAACCATGTTCTTTGAGAGCCTACCTCTTTTCCAATATTTATTAAAACAACCAAAAAACAAAAAAACAAAAAAGTTTTCAGTACTTTTGCGGAGTTTACCACTTTATATCTGCCGACCAGCTAGCCAATTCTCAGCTTTTTTTTGAAGATACGGAAAAAAGTTGCAAAGGTCCATCTATGCAGGTAGGGTAAATTGAGAACCTCTTACTTCTGCATTTAGAATTTGATCCCTCAGGTATCCGCAGAAGCCGCAATGCCCAGCTTTCTTTTAAATATATGGGAAAAGTTGCAGGGGTCCATATTTGCAGGCAGGGTAACCCAAGAAAGCTGCTTCTGCATTATAACTTTTGATCCATAAAGGAGGAAACATATATAGAGATATATATCTTTTTTTGAATTCTCATCTCTTTAATCACCTTATAACTAAGTCCTAAAAGGTCTATTGAAGACAACGAAGAAAATTAACATAACATGAGGCATGAGGCTTCTTGAATTAGATTTGCAGCCTTGGAAAATATAAACTTGGTTCTTGAAACCATGCTCTTTGCTTCGACTTGGCGAAATTAGTTTTGACATGTAGCAAAAACCATCAGCTGCACCACTAGGAAGGCCAGAAGCCGTCCGATTTGAGCTGGCGACACTCTGGTCTGGAATCGAGTGGTAAATCAATGGCATAAAGTGATGGGATTTCCGGATTTGTATAATATAGAATGGTGAAAACGAGATTCTTTGCGTATATTAGAGAGAAGAATCTTACGTAAATTCCATACTGCATTAAGATCCTGTAAATATCCCATAATAATAAGTGACCATTTCCATACCACAAAAGCACAAAGTAAAACATCAAAAAAGTGATTTTATTTTCCAGTAGCTGAATAATAATCAATGATTTGCCCATATATTTATTTTTTAATGTTTTGGGGACGTGTACTCGATGCACAAGCATATTCAAATATTCGGCAGTCAGAATAAAGAGCCAATCCTGCTGGCTGGCCCCTATTCTGAATTCCTTTTCTCCTGTAATTGACTAATTATATTTTGTAGTACGAAAAGTAAAAATAAGACAAAGAATAACGACTGTGCAATTAAAATTGAAATAAGAATAAGAATAAACGTAAAATCATTTGTTACAAATGATTATCACAAATGCATTATGCATGGGAGTATCAAGTATGGGAATGGGACTCTTCTAGCTATTGCCACCCCTACATGCACACAAGAAAAATAATGCTTTATTTTTTTCTGGGGATTTATGGGGTATCTGATTCTCTGCCATTGAATGCTTTCCCTCCATGGTGGAAACACGAATTAGCTTCTACAAAATTGTAAGCTAGAATTTTTTTTATATATCTCCACAAGCAAAAAACACCTTTAAGCTCTCATTTATAAATTCCTTCCACATCTTGCTTACAGGTCAGTGCAACACTCGTCCACGCCCCTCAACTTGCTCTCTTGATCTTCCTCTCAAGTCTTTGATCACTGCTGAAAAATGGTAGACAAGGATACTACTTTCAGTTCTTTGCCTACGAGTTTTTCTCTTTTACGTGTATTCCTTTTTTAAGTTTTGATAAAAAGTTTCTAACCAGTTATCAAAAAAAGTTCTTTGCCTTTTTTTGGATGAATTTTATATAGTATATTTTGTAGCATATCGCTTTGTTTTTAGTTTAGGAAAGTTGACTGATCGGTTGAATGTTGTTGCTGCAGAGTTTGGAGGCTAGCCAGAAGAAACCAATAACAGTTGGGCCATGGGGAGGCCAGCATGGCTTGTGTTGGGACGATGGGGTTTACTCATCTGTGAGGCAGTTGGTGATAGCTCATGGAGTGGGCATTGACTCCATCCAAATTGAATATGACAACAAAGGGACTTCAATTTGGTCAGAGAAGCATGGTGGAAATGGAAGCAACAAAATAGACAGGGTTAGTCATACAAGAAATGTTTACATAGCATTGTTGTGGCTTTTTGCTGTGTCCATAGCATTATCCATCTAGAAATGTTTACATAACAATATTGAAGTTGCTCATTATCTTGTTTTGGAGTTAACCATCAATGAAGTTGCTATGTACAGTATAAACAATGAAAAAAAAATTCTGAATCTAGTAGGTGTTTAATAGGGTTTATGCCTTGCAGGTCAAGCTTGACTTCCCAGATGAGTTCCTAACTTCAATACATGGACACTATGGTTGCTTAAATGAATGGGGACCAGTGTTTGTTCGATCACTTTCTTTTGAAAGCAACAGGAAAACATATGGACCATTTGGTACTGAACAAGGAACCTATTTCTCATTCCCAATGGCTGGGGGCAAGATTGTTGGGTTCCATGGCAAGGCTGGCTGGTATCTTGATGCAATTGGAGCTTATTTGAAACCAGTTGAGAAGCAATATTCGTCCAATGTTAGGCTCAAATCACAAAACTACGTTGCTAATGGGACTGAGAAGGTTGGCTACTCTGTAATACAAGGGAGCGTTGGAGAAAACTTTGATATAGTTCTTGCTGTAAGACAAAAGGATGAATATGGCAACCCTCTACAGAAAAAAACTAGGGAGTTTTCTACCACAGAATACAACAAGGTAGAGATCAAAGAAAAGGTAAGCAACCTCTATTTTAGAAATTTCTAGTCCAAAAATAATAGGGAGTTTACTCTTTTCTTCTCTTTTACATGTTGCACAAGATGGAATTAAATTAAAGCTTCATTTCATATGCTTAGTATTGAGCAATCTCTATTAGGAAATTTCTATTCCAGGGAGAAAAAAATTTCACTTTTTCACTTCTATATGTTGCACAAGATGAAACTTAGATTAAAGCTTCATTTTCAGGTGCCAAGCATTGAGAAGGTGCCCTCGAGAGTTGATGGCGCTGTAACATATGGACCCTGGGGTGGTACTGGTGGGTCTACATTTGATGATGGAACCTACACAGGTATTAGACAAATTAATTTGTCACGCAATGTTGGAATTGTTTGGATAAGAGCCTTGTATGATTGTGATGGGGATGCCATATGGGGAAACAGACATGGTGGCAGTGGAGGATTTAAAAATGAAAAGGTGAATCAAGCTCTTTCCATATAGCATTTATATACTTATATCTACAGTACCTATTAGTTTGGGATCAAAATTCACCAGCATATTTGTTGTGCACTTTCTGCAGATAATCTTTGATTTCCCATCTGAAGTTTTGACACATATAGTAGGCTCATATGGTCCTCTGATGTACATGGGGCCTAGTGTTATCAGGTCACTCACTTTCTACACCAATAAAGGGAAGTATGGGCCATTTGGAGAAGAACAAGGAACCAGTTTCGCCACCAAATTGAAGGAAGGAAAGATTGTCGGTATCCACGGGAGGAAAGGTTTATTCTTAGATGCTCTAGGTGTACATGTTATAGAAGGGAAAATAATGCCACTGAATCATTGTACTTCCAATGCAATTATACCTTACGAACCTGCTGTCTCTGAGTTAGATAATCCTCACTGGTCCAATAAACTTGCATTAGCAAGGCAAGTACCAAATGAAGAGGTAATTTAGAAGCATTCTCTGCATTCCTATTTGTATGCCTCTAGGAAACATTATATGGATGGTTTATTTATCAAAAGTTTTCTATGTAATTCCAGGTTGCCTTTGGTGTGATAAAAGAACCAGCTCCATGTGGACCAGGTCCATGGGGAGGGGATGGAGGGAGACCATGGGATGATGGTGTGTTTTCGGGGATCAAGCAGATCTATTTGACAAGAGTAGCAGAAGCCATTTGTTCGGTTCAGATTGAGTATGATCGAAATGGACAAGCAGTTTGGTCCATTAAGCATGGGGGTAATGGAGGAACTGCCACACATCGGGTATTACTATTATTATTGTAGTTTTATGTACCATTTCCTTGTTTTATGAGCATACAATAATTATCCTATATTTACAAGTTGAGCTATTTTGCAGATAAAATTGGAGTACCCACATGAAGTATTGATTTGCATCTCTGGTTATTATGGTTCAGTCAGTAGAGATGAGCGACCTAAAGTTATAAAGTCACTAACATTTTACACCAGTCGAGGGAAGTATGGTCCATTTGGTGAGGAAATAGGAACATTCTTCACATCAACCACCACAGAAGGCAAGGTGGTCGGTTTTCATGGTAGGAGTAGCTCGTACTTGGATGCCATTGGAATCCATATGCAACACTGGCTCGGAAATCAACGAACTGCAAAGTCATCCATCTTCAGAAGGTTTACTTGAGTTAAGTTTTGATCAGTAATAAAAGTGATTAGTTGGCATTCATGGTCCATAAATCCATGTTTGCTTGAAGTCATTGGAGTCCACAGGCAATAATGGTTGGGACTTAAATACCCACAAAGCCACCTCTTTTCAAATTGTTTGAGTTGATAAATGTTTTCTCAATAAGCATGTTTGCTCCATGGTCAAAAATTTGTACTTACAGTCTGTAATGACTTTTGCTTGATTTATTAGTGCTCGTATGGTAAGCGCATTTTGGTATTTCTCCCAGCTTACTTATAATTGTTTACCGTTGGAATTACTAAAAACAAAGTGCCTACCATCACCAGCTTCTTGGAGTGCAGAATGAAATATTCTCATAGATGGAGTTTGTCATTGGATTAGGGGTGATATTAGGCATAAAGTGTCTCTTTTTGTAAAATGGTTAAGAACCCTATACACAGAAAACTTCTTTCATCTATTTCAAACATAGGTTGGGAGTCTTGTGACACCAAATTTGATGTTTTTAGGAGAAGTGTCACTAGCAAAACTCCTATCATTGTGCAAAGAACTATATAAAATAAACACACGCGCACACACACAAAGCTCACTTTTGAGATATGGTTTCTTGTAAGTAGCCATAAAACTAAAAGTCACCAAAAACATACAATACGTGTCAAACAGTTTCCTGGATTGCACAATGACAACTTGCATAGGTTCAACCGGCTACCACAAAATCAAGGGTTATTGTCAATGGAATAGAGCAAATACTTGGTGATATTCGTTGGGTAATGCTGCAATTTTCAGTGTGTCTGATCGACTCGATATAAAAATTCTAAAATAGTTCCAATCAGTTGAACATAAAAATGATGTCCTAAAAATGTTAAGCCTATTGCATAGCCATTTGATTTTTTATTTTTTGGGATAAGCAGCCATTTGATTAGTTTAAAGGGAAGAAAAATCAAAAAACATTACAAGCATTGCTTATCAACTTCAAGTTTGAGGCTTTGGGCAGAATGATGGTCATTCCAGTCACGCGACTGGATAGTCTGTATCCTAAATCAGTGAGGTCCTTGCACTGAAGACAGGAAGTTCTAGAACCCATCAAGCAATGCTCAACTAAAAATTTAAAGACACTTGAAATAAGGTAGACAACAACAAAGCGTAAAGCTTTCCTCACTCTGTTGAGGTCACTCGAAAGCATTTGACTCATTGTGGATCCAAATTTTGTTTTGAAGCACAGCAATTAGCTTATGCAAAGCATGTTGAAATTGACTGCATCTAGAATCCTACAGGAAACAAAATCTGCTAACATAATTACTCATCATCAAAGTTCCAATTCTGAAATGAGGCAACAAACCAAGTGGTTGGTTTATTAAGCAGATGAACTGGAGGATTCCTCCTTTTCTTCAACTGAAAATGGTATAGGTTTGGTTGGGGCTGGCAATCGGCCAATGCTATCAACTTTATCCCTTTGTTTTGGGGGAGGCCTAGCTGCTTTTGGCAACAACCTGCCTTTCTTTTCAAACCACTCAGGCTTGAGCAGTGCTCGGAAGCCCAATTTGTTGTAATACACTCTTCTGACAGACCCACCAGCAGCTTCAACTGCTTCCTTTGCCCTAACTGTGACCCTTGAAATCTGTCAATGTCATATATAGGTACAAGTAAGATTCTCAATTTAAGAGCATCTGATGCCTCATTGAAAATGCAGCACATAAATGAAATTATGGTACACACCAAGAGTCACCAAACTAACTACTAGCTGTGAACTTTTGCAAACGTGTATATATATATAGTCACCAAACTAACTACTAGCTGTGAACTTTTGCAAACGTGTGTATATATATATATATATATATATATATGGACAAAGTTTAGCTACAAAATTGGTTGTAGCATAAGATTACAACTATACTTAATATCTTTTTATTGGAGGTGAATTTTGACAAATCACCATTGGATTATATCTTTTTCTTATATCCTCCATGCTTGTAAAAATTTCTAGAAAATTAAAGATCAATAGCTATGTCATCAATAAATTGTTTAAAATTATACATAAAATATTAGCTTATAGATCATATAGTAAATAATATTCGATTGACATAGAATTTGACATGTGTATTAAGAGCGTAAAGAACATGCAATTCAACGGTTAGATTTTCAAAATATGTAGTAATATTTTATTGAGTAAGGTTGTAGCTTTAGGCTACAACCAAGTTTGTAGCTTTAGGCTACAACCAAGTTTGTAACTAAATTTTGTCCTATACATATTCTTCTCATCCATATACATCAGACATAAGATGTTAGAAAATGATAACTTTTACAACCCACTGAAAATATAATGAAACCACCTGAACACAAACTCTGGGATTAAAATAATATGACACCAAAATATAAGTCGAGGAATATATATAGATGACATCTTTTTTCTGTCTTCTTTTTTCCTTTTTTGTCTCTAAATTCAACATCTGGTAAAAGTGGTGCGGCACTCTCAACCCACCAGGTAGATATGTGCATCATACAGCCAACAAAAGTTGCCACAGTTTAAGACAGAAAAGTGAAAAATTCAATGTGAAGAGCAAAGCAAGAATGTTGCCATGGCCAAACAACAGAAAACACAAGCAAAAAGCCCTAGGATAAAGATTTACCTCCAGATGAATTGGCCACTTTATTTGTTCAGCACCACGTCCCATCAATCTTACTCCATCTTTTATCTGCTTCCCTATTGCCCCTGTATCCTATTGCAATAGTTATAGCCAGAATGAGACAAAGTGAATCAATCAAATGGTTCAAATTTGATAACTAGAGAAGAAAGTCACCATACCTTTAGTGTTTTCATTGTAATCAATTCAGAAGAATCAATCTTCCCAGCATTTATAAGTTTGGCAATTTTTCCCAAGCCTACTGGCTGCCAGAAAAAGATAAAGATTTATAAGCTTGGCATTTATACTCAAGTAGTTATTAGGAATTAATTTAAAACTTTTTTTTGATAGGTAAATAGTGGGGGAGGAGGGAGGTAAGGTTTGAACCACAGAACACTATGTTAACAAAAAATGTCAAAATAGATCAATCTATCCTAAATATTGAGAGAGAGTGAGAGAGATAGAGAATAAAGTTTGATAATAAGAGCTCCTGCCATAGCCAATACTTCTGCACCAAAATATTGATATCTAAACCAAGAAGATAAGCAAACTTTTTTATTTGGATGCAAATTAGTGATAAACAAATTAAATAAACATAATAATGTTAAGAGGAGAAAAGGCCCAACACCACCAAATTATTGAAATTTTAGCATGCAACAAGCTTGCAAAGTTGGCAATATTGCTGTATTTTCCTCCCAGACTCCCGGTAATTACCATTCCTGATTCTTAGGCTCTACAGATGTCAGATTTCTTAAGCATAGAGATGAACATACAGCATAAGTTCTAAGGATAATTTAAATACTAGCCAGGTGACTTATAAAACTTATTCCACGGCCCAATATCTGGCAGAAATATTGGAGGAAAATCCAAAATTTTAGTTATATTCCAGGCCCCATATTCTAACTTCATCATCTCACTAACCGCCCCAGTTTCACTGGTTCAAGTCCTAAAATGACCATCCACAAAAAAAATTTGATCAACCACACTTTGGCTGGGTCATTTCCCAAAATTATTCACATAATTTTTTTATCCATCCACCAGGTAGGACCTTTTAACTTGTGATCTCCATTATCACTTAGCAGAAACATTTACAAATGAAACTCCAAAATCCCACCCCATTTGTCCACTAATTCAAAGCATTTTGACCTGATCACTTTTTTTCCTGAGAATGAGAGAAAATATTATTAAGAGAGAAAGGGTAAAATAATTATCAATTGGCACTCCCCACTGTACATAAAAAGATTATGTCCACTTTTTAGCAAGAACATTACTTCAACAACTTTCAAATTTATCCAAAATTGTTATAGAACATGGTCCACAATCTAAGCTTGTAATTTAAGGGCATAAGCAGTTTTTTAGTTGGTGGTTTAAAGGCACAAGCATTGATCAAACAATATAAGAATATCCCCTAATTTCAAAACTTTTTACCACACTATTTGATGATGAACAAGTCATGCATCTCTCACCCCCACGGTTTCTTAGAATATGAATGATAACTTGAAGCCAACAGAGCTAACCCTGGGGGCCTGGACCCCTAATAACATACCAACCTAGAGCAAAATGATGTTATTTTGACGTGTATCCTCAATAATTTCTATAATGGTAATTAGCAGGAAATTAAATCCAAAAACAAAGTTTTTTTTTATTTTTTTATAGGTTAAAAAAGAATTCTATTGATATGAGACTACCTTGAAAAATTAAACACGAATTAGTCTAAAGAATTACAATTGGAAAAAAATATATACATATGGATCAACTCTATGAAGGAATGAACATAGTTACTATCTGCAATACCCAATACAAAACACCACTCATAAAGAGAACTAATGAAGTATGTATAAAGCTATTGAAATCTTAAAAATTAAGAAGAATAAAAAAAATTATATATCAACTAGATACCAATCTAACTATCATTTACCAAAACCCCACCATTCATGTCCTTAAAAAAACCTCCAATTTTCTTTCACATTCTCGGTAACCAACCAAACAAACAGTACCACAAAACAGAAAGAGAAAAGAAAAGGGTACCTGGAAAGTGAGACTAAAAGGGTTTTTGAAACCACGCTTGGGCAAGCGACGACGAAGTGGGGTCTGACCACCTTCGAAGCCGAGCTTTCCCGAGCCTCTGGCTCTCTGACCCTTGTGACCCCTCCCAGCGGTCTTGCCTTTCCCTGACCCAATCCCTCTTCCCTTCCTCGTCTTCTGCTTCCTCGGCACTTTGTCCCTCAAATCGTTCAGACTCAAAAGGCTGTACGCACGAATGCCTTCAAAAACCACAGGAACTTTTGGTGTCAATATGGGGCATTGGCATTGTATGAAGCGTAGAGGTTGGAGTGTGGGGTTGGGTTTGAACGATGGGATCAGGATTGAGCTGGAGAGAAGGGAACAAAGTCTTCTTCTCAGCATTTCTTTTTTCTGAATATTGAAGAAGAAGTGGATGTGGGTTTCAGGGGTTTTGGATTGTGCTGCTCATTTTGGGAGATGGGTCTACTTGGTTTTGGTTTTGGGGAGTTGATTGCTTTGCTGCCATGGCCAAATGAGCTCACTGAGGTTTAAGGAATTACGAGTTTGGAGATGGGTTGGAAATTGGGATCCAATACGCTACTGCTTTTTGCTCTTGGGTTGTAGTGTCTGTGGTTCATCTATATCGGACGGCTAGAAAATCAATCACTTTATTTTTGTCAATTACTTTTATTAGTTTATTTCTATTAAATAATCAATATTGGTGGTGCCAAAAATTTATCAAAAATTTAGCAATTTGACACCATTAAAAAACTATTTTATCTATTTTAACATTTCACTTTACAAAACACCCAACATGTGGTTTTATTATAGCATTCAATACAATAAAATAATATAAACAACACAATAAAATAAAATATATTTATTATTTACTACAATAAACAATAACCACCACCACCAATACAATAAAATAATATATTTTTTAGTAAAATATTGTTTTATTTTTACCATTTTAGCTACAGTGCATAACCATTTTTGGACAATGTAGCACACTTTTGTTATATTTAATTGCTAAATTTAACATTTTACCTATTTGCCTCCCCAATACTAATGCTCTTTTAGTTGTCTTTTATTTTCTCTAGGTTTTGTAAATTTAACTGAAGTATTTTTTTTTTTAATTGTCCCTTTTTTAAAACTTTCTCGAAAACATTTTGTTTTTATTTTTCTCAATAGATAAAAAAGAATAGATTTAATAAGTAGCAAATTCATTTTACAACATCAAACAATAGTAATATGCTACATCACCATTTTACTAAACAAAGAATAGATATGCTACACACAATCACTTGTTTAAATTCAAGAAATAAAATTTTCCAACTGCACGAATCAACCAATAATCTATAACCTCCATTCCACAGATCAACCAATAACCTATAACCTCCAATCACTAGAGATGCCGATTTTAATTTCATGTTAACCTCAACAATTTTCAATAGTTCTCACTGCCAAAAATCTCCTTTCTCAATCACTTTATCCTCTTCTTTATTAGGCTAGTCGAGATCTATCTCTTCTTTGGTATCGTCCGGTCCGATTCCGCCTTTATTCCTCTAGATAGTTGTCCATCGTTTCCAAATGTGACAACCTTCAAGCAAGTAGGGTCATATACATGGAAGTTATTACTTACCTATATTTTCCCAAAACCGCCCATTCCAAACTAGACTATATCTTCTTTGTTTAGAGCCAAACAAATACTTAGATTCCTTGCCATGCTCTCTGTAAGTGGCATATCAACCATGATTGCGAATATCATCTTTTGTATTGCTGAAAAGCCAAAAGATAAGGTAGGACAACTTGTACTTGAGGAATCACATATTTAGAGATTGTTGGGTTATGTTTTGTTGGAGTATGTGTGTTTCAAACACTTAAACTGTGGTTGTGTTCCACATTGATTAGAAATGAGTTTTCATTTATGTTTATAAACCATAGCACATCTTAAGTGATAGCTTGAAAGATAATGGGCTAAGGGTTAAAGTTGAGCTTGGGTCGGATTTAGGCTTGTCTCTATCTCTCTTGAGCCTCATTCCTTTTCCCTTTCTTTTCCTTTTAGCCCAACTCGATTAAACCCGTTGGGCATTAAACAAGCAGCCCGTTGGGAGCATTTAATGTGCTGCTCATTGGGCATGCATAGTAACCGTTGGAGCAGCCCATGTCCTTTGCTTAGTTAGCTTATAAAACCCTACAACTCACACTATTCAATAGTCATATTTTTTCATCTTCTCCAACCGTATCTCCTCTCTATTTGCTCTGGTTTGTTGCACATAAATTTTAGCTTCGATTTTTTTTTTTGTAAGGAAAGGAAAGGCAAGTAAGGTCGTTCCTAGTTCTTCTTGCTTGAGTGTGTGATCAACTTTAAGAAATCACTATATTCTAATCTTGGGGGGTTGTTCGGCCAAGAGAGCCATTCACACCGAGTTTTACTCCGGGTGGCACAAATCAACCTTTAAGAACAACACATTTTCGTGATTCCATAGTTTGTGAGATCTTTCTAACTTTATCTATTTACTTTTTAGCATTGTTAATTTTTTTAGGGTTTGTATTGTTGAATCAAAACTTGTTTATTTAGCCTTATTTTCCAACATGTTTGATATTGGAATTCACAACCTTGGTGAGTTGGTCATAATCATGAACATTGGTGGAGGAAGAGACAAGGATGAAGGTGATGTATGGCTAATGCTATGAGAGGATGTTGATAGAATGGCCTTAGTGAAGACTAATGTAACCCGTGTATGCTATTCTTGAATTTTGATTGCTATCTCTCCCTCTCTTGGGTTTGGGTTTGGGTGGAGAAGATGAGAAAAAAAGAATGAAATCTTAATATTTACATATATTAAAATAGATAAGAGAAGTTGTTGGAACTTGCAAGGTATATTTGCAAAAGATAATTAGTTAAAAGAACAATCTCTTTACAGTTTATAGATTTCAAGTTATAACTGATGGAACATCACCTTATCATGATCTTATTATAACATATGATTTTCATTTGTGCATCAATTACATCATGTTACCTAAATGATTATGAAAGATGTTAGTAAAAAAAATTATATCACTTAAATTCATTCACATCATTGATGTATCTTTTGATAAGCATGTCATTAATGTTAGTGAAATTTTTTATATCACTTAAATTTATTCAGATCATTGATGTATTTTTTTTATAAGCACGTCATTAATACTATTACTTTGTGTCTCTCTTAATTTTTATATAAATATATTTTTCTTTCTTTTAAGTTTTATTTTATTTTATTTTAATTTAATTTATTATTATTATTATTATTATTATTATTATTATTATTATTATATATATAAGGGTAAATTGCAAATTACACCCCTAAAGTTTGGGGTGATTGGATTTTACACTCTAAAGTTTCAGAATTTGGATTTTAGCCTCTAAAGTTTGGTGATGTTTGGATTTTACATCCTGACGTTTCAGAATTTAGATTTTACCCCCTATATTTTAGAAGTGTTTGGATTTTACTCCCTAAAATTTTGCGGTGTTTGGATTTTACACCCCCCCTAATTCTCAGAATTAGGGGGTGTAAAATCCAAACAACCCTAAACTTTAAGGGGTAAAATTCAAGTTCTGAAACATCATAGTGTAAAATCTAAACTCCCCAAACTTCAGGGGGTAAAATCCAAATTCTAAAACTTTAAGGTGTAAAATCCAATTACCTCCAAACTTTAGGGGTGTAATTTGCAATTTACCCATTTTATAATATAAATATAATTGTGTATTTCTTCTCAAATATACTGCCTTTATTTACTCTCTTTTTTTTTTAATTTTTAAAAAGGATAAATTGTATTTTTCAACCTTAAATTGGTACAAATCAAAAAAAAAAAAAAAAAAAACCTTAAATTGGTAGATTATATATATATATATATATAATTAAATTCAGTAATTCTTTAACATACACTATTATGAATTATTTTGTTTTCTTTGAAATTACAGCGTTTAATTTGTTGTTTTTGAAACCTCGGGATTTCATTGGTTATTTTTTAAACTAAAAGGCTTAATTTGTTTTTTACCAAAAAAAAAAAAAGGTTTAATTTGTTATTTCCCTAAGCTATAGGTTTAAATTATAATATCCTCAAAAGAAATTATAAATATCCTAACAAAGAAATAAGTTTTTATCAATACTATTTAGGGTTAATTGCATAAATTTTTTGTTTATTTTTGTAGTAAAATTTGTAATAACATTAGCATTTTCTATTAAATAATTTTTTTAGTTGATTCCATTAGATATTTGATGTCTACCTCAAAAGGAAGGTTTTTTGTTGTTGTTGTTGTTGTTGTGTGTATGTGTGGGTCTGAACAAATGGAGGTAAAAAATGGGTAAAGGGTTTAGTTTAGATTGGGCCAATTAGGCCTAGTTGGCATCCGAAACCCATTAGAAGTAAACGGGCAAGCTCAAGTCTTTGTTTTGCAAATTAGAAACCCATTGGGTTGAAGTTGTTAACAGCTTAACATAATCATTTTCTTGATTGTCCCGTCACCGCTGAGAGGCAGGCTAAGGCCCAAGTTTAAAATGACATCACTGAGCGGACCAGTTCATTATCATGGACCTAGTCTAGCCCAAACTGATAGCAGTTCTAATTTTCTCAAGTACGATGAAGAGTTGGTTGGTTATCACCGACCAACTCTCGTTTAAGGCCTGTTGATTGGACTACTACGACAAACATTAGTATGATGAAGGGTTTCAGTGCTGGGGATATGATGAGTGTTATTAGGGTTTGGTTGGTTGGAGAGTTGAAAAAGTGGAAGGATAGAAAATGAGAAAAAAACTGATAAAAAAATTTTAATTTTCTCTCACACATATTTGGTTGGAAGGATGGAAAAGTGAAGAGATGGAAAACTTATTTGTTTGGTTAAGAAGAAAAATGAAATGATGAAAAATAAAGTTAGTATACATTTATAGTTATGTCTATTAAAAAAAAAAAGTGCAATTTTTTTTTTTAATTAAAAAAATTATGTATGGACACTTCAAACTTTTTTAAAGAGCACAAGCCAAAGGATCCAAATGGACCAAAATAGATGAAAAAAAAACTAAAGAAGAAAACTAAAAAAATAAAATAAATAAAATAAAACAACGAAACAGATGGTATAAGAAAAAGGCAAAAATCAAAAGGAGAGAGAGAGGCCTTAAAAGAAAGTCTAACAAAACCATGTGCACATGAGTTTTTTGGTAAGTTTCTTTCTCTTGGTTTTTCTCTTTAGTTTTCTTCCTATTTTGATGGGCTTGGAGAAAAAACATTTGGGCCCTCCAATTTTCCACTCTCTCTTCATTCCAACAAACACCCACAAAATTTATTTCTCTCCCATTTTCTCTCATCTGTTTTTCATCCTCCCTAAAATTCACCCAACCAAATGGATCCTTAGGCTTCGTTTCGCTGAAAGATAGAAAATGGGGAAGGGATGATAAAGTGGAATGATAGAAGTGATTTTTAGTTTTCTCGTGTGCCTTTGGTTAGGGGTAAAAAATTGAAGGAATAGAAAACTCTTTTATTTGGTAGAAAAAATAATGAGAGAATAGAAAGATAGAGTTTTACTCTCATGCCTTTATTATATAATTTTTTTTTTTTAACATTTTAGAACGGGGGAAAAGTATTGTTGAAAAAAAAAAAAAAAAAAAAAAACCCAAACATTGGTGTAATGAAGGAGGAAAGAACCAAATACTTTTGTCATCCAAAATCTCCCCACCCCCTTCCACCTCCCTCCCCACCCAAAAAAAAAAAAAAAAAAAAAAAAACTTAAAATTGTGAAGTCGTTCTTGATTCACACTTGTAATCCTTAACTAAATCCTACTCTTAGATGTGATTGCCATCCCACTCAACTCACCTTATCCCGTTCTACCCTACATGGGATTTCATCGCCTCAAAAAGGGAACATAGTAGGGATGAGATTTGTTTGTCTCATACTGAGTGTATTAAATTATTTTAATTTGATTTAAAAAAATAAGTTCATTTCAAGACTCGATCTCCCACTACCCTAAAAAAAAAATCATTTCTCCCATTTTATGTTAACAGGTTCTACAATTAATATACCACCATACCATTTGGGCAAATCGGTACCTCTCTGGGCACTAAGTGCTTGGGGGAAGTGGGGCAGGGTGTGGTTTGAGCTGCAAGGGCAATATATTTACTTATTTAGTATATAATTTTTAACCATTAGTTTTTTTTTTTTTTTAAGCTCTGCAATGAATATTTTTTAGTCGGTCCTTGAATAAACGTGTAGAACTATTTTTGTTAGCCGATGGTAGCTTAATTATCATGAATGAAAGAACAGAGATAAAATGGCTTTTATTGAAATACCAACAAATATAATTTGTTTCTCAAAAAAAAAAAAAAAACGAATAATTGAGATCATTGATTAGCACCAGTGCACAACACACAAAAAGGAGAATAATTTTGATAAAGATGCTCTATCAGTATCCAAGTGAGTGCTTGCATTCCATATAAACTCTTCTTCTTTTTCTTTTAAATAGCATGCAACCAACGTGAAAGAGATATGCTGAATTGTTTTTCATTCAAATTATTGTCATGTAAAAAACAAAATAGATTCCTTTTCCTTCCCTTATTACAAAAAAACAGTTTGTTGAAGCTCAGGTGGTCAAATTCTTCATTTATTACTGTTATGTAAAAGGAACATAGAACTCTTTGGACATAATAAACTAATGCTATGTTTGGAAATTTGGAAGGAGAGGAGAGTAGAGGGGAAGAGAGTAGTGGAGAGGAAAGTAGAGGAGAATGGTTATTCTCCACATTGTTTGGATGTTTTTAAAATTAAGTAAATGTGAAAATAATTAGCTTTTTTATAGTTTGTAATTTTGTTAATATAGTAAGGGTAAATTTGATAATTCATTTGGTCAAACATTTCTATGCTCTACTCTCTCTCCAAATCTCTCCAATTTTGGGGAACTAATAATGCGAGGTTAGAAGTAGTTAGAACCCTTTCAAACCCCTCCAAATCCTTCCCTTTCTTCCCTTAAAAAACATCCAAATAAGGTAATTTAACTTACTCTTCCTTACTCTACTCTACTCTCTTTTACTCTCCTTTCATTCAAACAAGCTATAAGGTTATCCTACTCTGTCAAGGGTCTTGTAGTTGAATTGACAACTCTTCATATGCAAAGTACTTGAAGGCATAGGGGGAAAAGTTTCGAACTACGAGATTAGCAGTATGTTGTAATTATCTCTCTAAAAAAAAGTTTATCCTACTCTATTTAATAACCAAGCAATGTAATAACTTTATAAATTTGATTTTTTTTTTTTTACCCCATTTTTAACCCAATAAAAAGCAACAATTAAATTGTAAACAAATCATCCAGAAAGAAATGCGGAAAAAAAATAGGTGAATACTGAAAAGTATAGTAATATGTGAAAATTTAACAAAAGTTATATTATGATTGACAAAGATTGTTAAATTATGTTTAACAAAAATTGTTATCCAATGAATGCGTTGCATTTTTTTCCGTAAGAATCTGATGACTTTACTTTTGACTTTGTTAGCTATAAATATTAAATAACTATGAAGTTGCCTTAGAAAGTGAACTTCATTCATTTCAATAAGCTTATGTAAATTGTCAAGTCATTAACATCGAATTGACAATAATTTGAGCATAATTTGGTAGTTGTGGTTGTCCACCACCGCCTCTCTTTTGTAGTCGTTGAATGGGACTCCCTCTCATTGATTGAAGTCTTTCCACACCCTCTAGTCAATGCTCCATGCATATTTTATTTTCCATTTTTTGTAATCTATTTTAGCTTCTCTCTCTTTTCTATCTTGTTGGGATTTTTGTTTTGTAAACAAGAACAATAATTGTTTATCCCATAATATCGTGTGTTATGCACGACACAATAATTGGGATGGACTCATAAATATCTATTTTCTCCCTGATTGGATCATTTCACCTGACTCTATAGATAGTTCTATATCTCCCTTAATTTTGCCTTTATTTATAATATTTTTACTTATATTAAAAATAAAAATAAAAAATCCTAGAGGGGTGTAAAATTACTTGCATTATGTGTATACATGATGCAACCTTGGGATAATGTGAACCACGAATCCAAGATGTGTTAACATGGGACCTAATCACCTTATGGTGCCAGCTTGTCGTAATCCTGATTATCCTACCACTTCTAGGCAGGCGAAGGCCCAAGTTTACAGTTTATTATCATGGGCCTAGTAGTCTAGCCCAAGCTGCCGGCATGTCTAATTTCTCAAGTATGATCCAGTCAATTCTTGGGCTAAATTAAACTAAAGCCCATACAACAATGACAATATGTTTCCAGACTAGAAATGCACAAGCCCAACCCAACAAAATGGAATATGAGATAGGAACTGAGCAATGTCCTGGCTAAACTGGTTATCACCTACTCTTTGGCGAAGATCTTGTATTTTTTTTTTGTTAATTCTTCGACGTGGGTTAGTGGAAAACATAAGCCGAAATACTCTCATTTCAGGCCTATTGATTGGACTGTTGGACGATCATTAGTACGGGGAGGGGTTTCAGTATAGGGGGATGCTGAGTGGACCCAGGCTTCATTTGTTTTGGGGATCGAAAATGAAGAGGAGAGGATATACTGAGTTTTATTAATTTTCTCATGTGTGTATTTAGTTGAGAGTAGAAAAATAAAATGATAAAAAACTATTTAGTTTAATTAAAAATAAAATTTGTAAAAATTTACTGGCGTACTCTATTACATGACTTTAAAAACATTTTATAAAGGGGAAAAAATTGTATAGTTAGAATAAATTGATGGGCAAAACTCAAGTATAATACTTAAGTGTTGTTTTTTAAGTTTCAATCCAAAATTTCTGTTATGTGGATTTTTTCTCATAGGATGGAAGTATATTTTTTTAATTAAGTAGCCATATGACTAAATGTTAAAAGGGAAACTTAAAGAACAATGCCTAAGTTTTGTCCTAAATAAAAAAAATAAAAAATAAAACAACAACAACAACAACAACTTAAAACGGTTGTTTAATGAAGGAGTAAAATGGGTAATTTCCATCAGTCCCTCTCATCCCCGATTTTCTTCTTGAATTGAGGGGCTAGATTTTTGAGGAGGCTTAGGAAGAAAATAATTGAACTCCACCATTCTATTTTCTCCTAAATCACCACAACAAAACACCCTTCTCACCCAAAATCTCTCATATTTTTCTTTTTTTCTTTTGGGGGGGGGGGGACTGTGAGTTTGAGCTGCGAGAGTAATATATTGAGGTATTTATTTATTTATTTATTTTTTTGGTTGAGAAACAGGTATTTAGTACCCAAGTATTTCTAACCATCAAAAAAAAAAAAAAGAAAAAAAGAAGAAGCTCTGCAATGAATATTTTTCTAGTAGGTCCTTTAATAAATGTGTAGAACTATTTTTGTTAGCTAATGGTAGATTTGAAACACCTACAAATATAATTTTCAATAATTGTGATCATTGATTAGCACCACACACACACACACTCAAAAGAAAAAGGATAATAATTGTGATAAAGATGCTCTATCAGTATTAAGTGAGTGCTTGCATTCCATATCAACTCTTTTTTAATATAGCATGCGACCAGCGTGAAAGAGATATGCTGAATTGTCTTTCAAATTATTGTTAATGTAAAACAAAATAGATTATTTTTCTTCCTTCCCTTACAACAAGAAGTTTGTTGAAGCTCAGGTGGTCAAATTCTTCATGTATTATGTACAAAGTACGTAGTGCTCTTTGGACATAAACTAAGGTTATCGTATTCTAGTCAATACAGTAACACCTTTATAAGTTTGAGTTTTTTAAAAAAAAATTTAACCCCATTATTAACCCAATAAAAAGAAACAATTAAATTTTAGACAAATCATCAAGAAAAAAGAAAGGGAAAAAAAAAGGTGAATATTGAAAAGTAAAGTAATATGTGAATGTACTCCATTTCTTCCCGTAAGAATCTAATGACTTCACATTTAACTTGGTTTAGCTGTAAATAGCTATGAAGTTGTCTCCGAAAGTGAACTTCGTTCATTTCAGTAAGCTTATGCAAATTGTCAAGTCATTAACATTAACATCGGAATTGACAACAAATTGAGCATAATTTGGTAGTTGTCCACCACCGCCTCTCTTTTGTGGTCTTTGAATGGGACTCCCTCTTAGTAATTGAAGTCTTTCAACACCCTTTAGTCAATGCTCCATGCATATTTTATTTTCCATTTTTTGTCTTCTATTTTAGCTTCTCTCTCTTCCCTATCTTGTTGGGATTTTTGTTTTGTAAACAAAAACAGTAATTATTTACCCCATAATATTGTGTGTTAGGTATGGCACGATTATTGGGATGGACCCATAAATATCTTTTTTTTTTTCCTAATTGGGTCATTTTGCCGGACTCTATAGATGGTTCTAGGTCTCTCTTCCTTAATTTTGCCTTGATATATAATATTTTTACTTATATTAAAAATAAAAATTAAAAAAACCAAGAGGGGTGTAAAATTACTTGCATTATGTGTATACATGATGCAACATTGGGATAATGTGAACCACGAAAATCCAAGATGTGTTAACATTGGGACCTAATGACCCGTCGTCATCATCCTCCATCATGATATTGCAACTGACAAAATGGGTCTCGTTGTTATATCCTTAATAATGGACCAAGATTATGAATCTATGATGTAGATTCTCTCTGGCCTACCATTTTGCATGAACATATAGAGCACGCTCAGATGCCCAATAACATTTTATTTAAAGTTAATTCGAGCTTGGATGGCCATGTTAGGAACATGTTGACAATAAACAATTCGTATACCACCACCCATAGTTTGAAATTTCCACTGCAAAACAAATGGACCAGGTTGTTTTTTCCAGAGCTATCAAAAGGTTAAAAGTTAAAACCCAAGGCTAATAATGAGTTTAGCATAAGGACCATATATAGTGACAATAATCTTGTCCATCAACTTCCTTTATTGCCCAATGAAGGTTGTTTCTCTGTGTTTGTTTGTTTGTCATTTAGGGAAAACTTCAAGTTTACATAAATTGATTAATGTCAAACTTTGTAATAATTTGGCTAGACAATTATAATTGACATACACTCATGCGCATGCACCACTCATATTGTAAAAGTAGAACAATGTCATTTTTCTTTTCCAATCGCATATATATGACATTATTTCTTTACCCCATCTTGTTGGCTTCTCCTAAAAAGAAAATAGTGAGAAAGTAATGCCCAAATCCCAATAATCCAATCTCACAAGCTGTCATGAACATGGAAATCCAAATTTCAATGGAAACACACAGAAGAACGTATTGTATACGACTTAAATTCTTCCCAAAATTTCTTCATTTTCCTTGCTTTTACAGCTGCATCTTACTTAAAATAGCTATGTGGATCACTGTTAGATATGACTTAGCCATCCATGGTGGATCAAACTTCAAAGCATATGACCCACAAATTCGTACTGCCACTATATATGGTTGTCCCACTGGTAATATAATGTGTACATCTGACATGAAGTTTGGATTAAGTTAGGCAAGTCTTTAGTCTCATCGATCTCAACAAATATTGAAATAGATATCTTGTATCTATCTATTTGATTCAAACATTGGGTGCAGTTGTCAGATTTGTACCACTGTATCTAATAGGTTATATCAAATTTGAAAACCGAGACACACAAATTTTCTCAGTATGTTATTGAGATGGCATGGAGTGGTTGGTGTTGATAAAATAATGTCAATAGAAGGCTTATTTTGATTCTTTGTTTATGTTTCTTAACACTATAATTAATGAGCAAATCTATGTGTTTAAAGAATTACAGACATTAGCTTTTGTTTATTTACATCATTCTTTGAAAAAACTATCTTTGTGATACGAGGTCTAACCTAAGCTATAGAATCATATATATGAGAACCAATTATATTCTTGCACGGATGTTTCACTTATTTGCTTGCACGTATGTTTCTCTTATTTATAAAAGAAAGATATTTGATCTCCAATAATTTCCACACCATGCTCATGCCCTAGCATGCATTGCGCAATTATATGGTAAAGTTGAAAACCCAGACGATTTCAATAATAATAATGATGATAACAATGGAGATATGAGCTGTAAATTTAGCAAAAAGCAAGAGAAGCAACCTAGCTATATCTTTTTATCACATTCCATGCACTATGTACCATTCTTTTTCTAAAGCCGAGATAGGATTTCATAAGCCACTGAGGTCTCTCTGCTATATATATATCATAGTACAATTTTTATCATTTAGCTTGCATATAAACTGGAGAAAAGAAGAATCGAATCTGTGGAATAATTGATGTCAGGTTATAAAAAGGTTGATTCTCCCTTATATACTAACAAATAAGTGTGGTCGTGTTTGTTTCTTAAGCCTTTGTCTATATAAAGTGACAGTGTTGTAGGCCATGATGCTTAACGTTTTGCACTCTGTGAGACACAGAAAAAGGTTTGTGAAAGAAGGGTTTTTATCTCGAAAGAAAGACAAGATGAGTGAATGATAAAAGAAAGATATACAAAGATTTTCTTTGTTCCCTTTCATGCACGTAAAAGTTTTGACAGTTCAAACTTTATTCTTGAAAGAAAGTGAACCTTAACCTAGCTATATGATTTTTTTCTTTTTCTTTTTTTTGCTGAATTATATTCCTTACCTAATGTCCCCCCCCCCCCCCCTCTCCTCTTTTTTTTGCTGAATTATATTCCTTACCTGTTCTTTTTTTTTTCTGAATTCCTTAATTACCTTATATTCGTATAAGGAAGACATAAAACTAAGAAGCAATATTTGCCTACTTTCAATGCTCGATAATTGGCGTTTTTTTTTTTGGGTAAGAAATACTACATCTACAACAAATAATTCTAATTGGTAGATTGTTTGTTATAATTAGTGGGTAAGAAAGTAATTTTAATGGTAAATTCATATTTAAAATATTGTAACAACCTTCCACTTAAGATTTGTTGTAAAAATGTTGTGAATGTATAAATTTTTTTTTTTAAGGCAATTTATTTGATTTATGTACAAACCTATAAATCAATGACAATAAACTCTCTCAAGTGAGTACTTCTTTGTTGTCTTTGTTTAATACAAAGGATAAATTAACCATCCAACCCACCATGGGTAAATCACATACCTACTCGACTTTATTTTAACGTATAGGATGTTAAACCAAAAAAAACAAAAAAAGAAGCAAAATTATGCCAACTACTCCTGAAATTAAACAGATAGGGACAGATGCCTATGGATCATAAAACCACTTGCATTCATTCTTTTCATTATCATTAATTATAGTTGTTATTTTTGGATATCGGACAAGAGTAGAATGGAAATGACATAGATTACAAATCACATTAATGAATTAACAGCTTGTTATTCTTTAATAAGAGTAAAGCAAATTAATCAAGCAAGATGCTTCTTTCAAATTGTGGGTCCTCTAATAGGTCGCATATGCCTAGAGTGAACAACATAGGGTTGTGGAAAAAAAAAAACTACTATCATATTGCATTGAATTTATGTCTGCCCCCAGTATTGGTTGAGTGCACAATTGGTCATGGTTATATTGATATAAAATTACATTACATAAATTATTGTCCACTGTTCTTGATTACACCCGAATAAAAAAAATAAAGAAGTGGATTTGGATTTGGATTTCCAAAGTCCATCTATGTGGATATATAATATATATATATATATATATTATAGAACTTAGGAATTGGATACTTTATATATTCTTACTACCTAAAAAAGAATGTCATACTCTATCAGAGCCAATAAAATCGAAGGCAGATTCTTGGGGACAGTACTATACTACTATCGCATTCTTGTCTTTCAAAACCTCTGGTAATTATTAGCTACTTAAAATACTACATAGTTATTATTAAATAATAATTATTGGATTGTATCATATTGCGAAATGTGTGTATATATATATCAACAAATGCATTTTAAAGCAATCATCGCCTTTCAAAATAAGCAATGTGCTTCAACTTAAGTTTGGCCAATACTCAATAGTAAAGTTGGTTTTTGTTGACAAGTAACAACTTTAATAATATATATTCCCTCTCTCTCAATTTGATTGTTCTTTTTCTTTTTTCTTTTTTTCCAACTTCCAAGACATCCTAAAATACATGTATACTTACTTAAAATGAAGGCGATCTTACTCGTTCAATTTCTTATCTTATGTATTTTTTATTTATTTTTTTTTTTAATTTTGATGAAAAGTCGTTCTCGTTCCACAATTTTTGAGATAAAATAAAGACATTTTAGAGAGATCATTATCATTATCATTTTTTTTTTTAAGAAACATTTTCTTTTTTCTTTTATTAATAATTGTACGGTTGTACCATTATATTTCATAGTAAGATATTTAAATTGGGACACGAGATTGGGGACCGGGTAGGTGCGATCTTTTCATTAAAATGTTCATCTAAAACAAGAGGAAAAAAAAGAAAAGAAAAGAAAAATTATTTGATGTCATCAGATATATCTCTGCATAATAAATTTTGGTTCTGTCTTACAATAAAAACTTCTATTGTCCTATTCCAAAGAACGAGAAATTATTGTGTACTCTCAGAATACCATAATACGTATTTCCTCCTCTCACATTATCATAAATGCATACTCTCTCCTCTCACATGAATGGTAGGTTTCACTAATTAAATTTATAGTGAAACCCACCATTCATGTGAGAGGAAGGAATATGCATTTATAGTACTCCGAAAGTACTTAATAATTTTCCTCAAAAGACACCAATAATTTTCCTTCTTGATACTCATTATATACACTTATAATTTAAACCATCTATATATGTTTTTTTTAGTAACATCTTGTATATACTATTTTCTTGATACTCATTATATACACTTATAATTTAAACCATCTATATATGTTTTTTTTAATAACTAAAATTATCTACATATAAAAAGCTAGAAAATACATGAGAAACATTGTTTTTGATGGCCAGGACTCATGTTGCTATCCCAAATTCAAAGGAAATTAGGCGTTGTGACAGGAACATATATAGTATTAAAGAAAAAGATTGTACGTATGTGTAAACAATCGAATATGTTTTCCACATTGAAAGCATTGGTTTGACTAAAGAACCACATACAAGGATAATATGTCTCAGTTTCATACTTTCATACCTAATTGTGACAGTGAAAGTACACGAGAAATAGTAGTTTGTCACATCTCTGAGGAGTAAAACTAGTACTACTGTTCACACCTGTATATCTTCTTCCTCTCTTTTTCCTATTCACACCCGTAAATGATAACTTATATAAAATTCATTCTTTAATTAAAAATGACACAATAAAAATTCATAACAATTTCACAACACTTTTATTTTATATTAACTTAGCTATTATCTCACATAAAGACCTTTACAATTTGTAATTTTTTTTTGTAGCCCATGTGTAAGGTGGTAAGTTAATTTAGAAATGTTATGAAATTGTTGTAAATTTTTGTTATGTCCCTATAATAGCTTTAATTTCTTGTGATCAGTTACCCAATTCTACGTTTGCCTAACCCCATCGTGACCTCATATGTTTCTTTGGTTCAATTTGGTCTTCCAGACGAATCGTAATCGTTTTTCACAACCAAATAGCTCTTTTCTCTTGTTGATGAGTGCAAAAACTTGATTAGGACCTTTGAAAGGTGCCAAATCAGTCATGTCTATATGGCAAGAGGTGAATAATTTTGCTGTGCTTTAGTAAAAATGAATAAAAGCCCAATGTGATTTTTTTTTTCACTTATAAAATAACCAAAGTTTATAATTAAAAAAAAAAAATAATAAACACATGATAGGCTATAATTAGTGAAACATAAATTGAAACACTAAGAGTAGAACAAATGAATTTTATTTAGTAAAAATAAGGTGCTGCCAAGTCGAAGACCGTTGTTCATAATTAACATCATATGAACGAAAAAATATTTTGTGTTAAATGATACCATGTCATCCGTATTAAAATCCAATAAACGAGAGACACGTGTAAAAATAGCTACCTATTAACACATGTCTTTCAATTGTTAGTGAGTTAGTTATTATTTACTAACATGTCTTACACTTATTGGATTTTGATACTGCTGACATGATATTATTTATATACCAAATACCTTCTCCATATGAACACAGTCATTTCTGTTAGTTTTAAATAACTCTAATCCAGCATAGAACTATTTCTATTTTTGTTAGTTCTTGTTGTGAAAAACAAACTGTTTATACAAGATTAAACAAGAGAGAATAAAAATAAACACACACACACACACATATATATATATATATATATTTATATATATTACGTCGGCAAAGGGAGGTTTCCAATTACAAATTGGATTCGGTCATCAAACTAACATGATCGACTTGGCTTAAGGCTTGCAATTCAAGCCATACACAACAGTTCTTGAATGAAGCTTTATCTACCAAAATTCATGTTTCACTACCAAGAGAATTGATCTCAAGTTTTCAATAATTCTTGTCATATTATAAGCCCTGCAATGGTGTGTTTTAAACTTTAGTTTTTAATTTAAGGCCTATTTAGTCTAATTTATGGCCAACTCTATTCTACTCATCTCCGCTCCCTCTTTCTCCCTCAATCCAAACGGACCATTAATATTAATAAATGTAATGGCCAAAAAAGTGCTCAAATGTACCAAATGCAATATGCTAGGATTTATAGATATGTTGGAAAATTGTAGTATCAAAACATATAAAATTTGAGTTGTATTAATAGAATTGTGCTAGTGCTGAGTTTGGTTCAAAAACTGCTCAACCATAACAAGCTTACAATTTGTTAAAAGATGATGAATTGTTGTTATTTTATTCATGTTTTTTACACTATCATGGATTATTTTTATTTTGAAAAACTTATTTGATTACAAAATATATATCTGAGACTTCAAAATGGACACAATTTGGATTTGAAATAAGTGAAATGAGAAAAATATAACTACATACTAAAATTGGCACAACTAGAGTTCGTTCCACCCTCACCCCCCTTAATTGTTTATTTTCTTATTTTTTCTAGGCAATTTGCTTTGCACATTTTTTACAGGAAGAGGTCACTATTTCAATAACATTAGGAAAATCTTAATTCCTTGAGCCTAAATTATCAAAAAAAGAAAAACCTCTCCCAATGTTTGTTGTTGATTTTCTCTTGACGAGGTTATCTTTGAGTTTATTATTATGAGTTTTCAATAACATTGAGTTTCTTAAGAGTTTCATAGCGAGAGAATCATTTCAACAAACATCAAGAGAGCTTTAATTCCTTGAGCCTAAAACCCTAAATGGATAGAAAATCTCTCTCCCGAAATTATGAAGAAAATTATTAGGTATAATGAAATTATTAGAAAATTATTAAGTATTCCTAGAGTATAATGAAATGATGTTCCCTCTTCTTACATTCATGGTGGACCTTACCGTAAATCTAATAAATGGATCCTATTGTGAATGTGAGAAAAAAGAGCACCATTCACTAAGCTCCAAGAATAACTAAAAATTACTTAAGTTACAAGGTAATAAGTTACTATTAGAGTAATGTCATTTTTATATAGATCCACTATATATTGATATTACTTTTATTATGTTTTTTTTTTTTAGAAGGACTTTTATTACATATTGATCATATATAATAGATCACATTAAGCATTATGGAAAAAAATTAAAATTTGTGTAGTTGACATTCTTGTTTGTAGTCTCAAAATAGTGAAATTCTCCCAAAATAGTTACAACAATATATTATAGACAAAGTTTAACTACAAAATTAGTTGTAGTTTAAGGCTACAACCTTACTTAATATCATTAAAATTACTACATATTTTGAAAATTCAACTGTTGGATTGCATGTTCTTTACGCACTTAATACACATGTCAAATTTTGTGTCAAAACTGTTATAATAAGTACTGTGGAGCAAAGGCTATTATTTGTTAGGTTAGGCTTAGGTTCAGTGTCTAGTAATACTGGACCTGTTGAGATGATGACATGTGCTCACTTTTGGACACGTGTCACTATCTGACCGAGTCCAATGCACTGGAAGCACTGAACCTAAACAAGCGTCTAGCATGCATTAAATTTAAAAGATGCTCAAATTGATTGGACAATCATTTTCATTCTTGGCTAATAGGACCCAAGAAGTAGACAAGCATTTTTCTATTAAAAAATATGCCTTGCTCTGGTTTGTGAATAAATCACAAAATTTTGAGGAAAAAATAGCTCCATTTCGCTGTCCATTCTTTTTCTTTCACTTTAATGATGTCCAAGTTATGGAATAAAGTAGATTTTAACATTTATTTAACAGTCTAAACTAAGACTTTAGTCACTCCATGAAAATGAGAAAACAATTGTTATTTACGATTAATTAACTTTGTTATTGCACTGTAATATCTAGGCAACTTCGTCCCTTTTAATTAAATATAAAATTCTCTACTTTTGAGGTTGGATCACATCTTGTCCAATTACAATTAAGATTTAGCACACATCCTTTTACCCTAAAGGTAAAAAAGTGAAAAAAAAAAAAAAAAAAAAAACAATATTCCAAAACTTTGATAAAGATTCACTATATATCTTGTTATTGTCACATTAAAATCGAGGTTAAATATTAAAAAAATTGAATAAATCCCAAAGGTTGTTGCCGAACAGAACACCCACTTGGCAATTGGCAACTTGTCATTTTGTAGCAAAACTAAAAAATTATCGGATGTCCCCGTAGGGACAAAAAAAAAAAAACTAAATAATTACTAGACTACTACTACAAAATTATAAATTGACTAATCTGAAAGCACCCGCTTGTTCTTTATCATTGTTTTAGCAGACTGTAACTGCCCTTGTAATCTAAGGCTTAGATATTGTGAATTTCTTGGACTTCAAAATTGACGGGCTCTATTGCATTATTTAGTGATCATGACTGTATCATTTTTATATATGAGTACTAGTTCATACAAGTAATGTTAAGACTATAATTTATTGTATAACTCATCATGGAACAAATTGTGAGTAATCGAGATATAAATGGACCTATATAAATGCATCACTTTTTTCCCCCAATTTTAGAAATTTTTTTAAAATTTTAGTTCAAGCATATGCTTCTGTACGTTGATGTCTATCTATTCGAAAATTTCGAATTTGAAACTAGGCAAAAGAGAAAGAGAAAGAGAGAGAGAAAGAGAAAGAGAAAGAGAGAGAGAAAGAGAAAGAGAGAGAGAGAGAATCTTTATTGGTTTGCACTTTGCTTAAGCTCAACACCGTCCCAGAGTCTGAAACCACGTGAACCTTCCCTTGCTCACGTCCCCACACAGATCCTCCGTATCCAAATGTGGGCCCCACATTTTACACACAAAATAAAGGGACCCATTTACAGGAGCATAACTGTTCCCACCGCACGTGTCTCCTCATCCCTCACACGTGAACATCCACGTGTCTATCTCACCCCTCCCATAACCCCAAAGACTCTTTCCCTTCCTTGTCCTATAAATTGAGAACCTGTATCTTATATCCTAGACATAAAAGAAAAGAAAAGAAAAGAGAGAGAGATATCCATACACATAGTTTGGTTTATTATTATTATTATTATTTTTACCTTCTTGAATTCCTCGTTGCATTTTAACACTATGTGGGCAAATCAAAACAAATAACGTGGTAAAAAGAGATCAGAGAATCCCTTGCATGTTGCGTAGAAAATCTTTAAAAACACAGTCCGGCTTACGTTAGCCCCCACAAAACCAAACCCACACACACTTCTATAACTCTCTGCCACAAAGATTTTGTTCCCAAAACACTTCGTTCATTGCTACCAACTTTTTCTTATCCTACACCCCCCACCTTCATTGTTCTTCTTCTATATATATCCCTTTCATTTTCTTTGTTAACTATTAAATAAACAAAAGCAATAGTGCTAAACACAAAAAAAATGGCTACGAATAAGCTTCTATTAACGTTTGCTATATGTAGATTAATAGTGACCGTTGGATTGACTCTGAGGCCCACGGAGCTTCTAAGGCTTGGATTGGATGGTCAACTCAGCCTTGACCCAACAGACATGGAGACGGCTTCGCTTGACTTTGGTATGATGAGCCGAGCCGAGCCGCTGGCTGTGTTCCACCCGGCTTCTGCTGAAGACGTGGTTAGGCTCGTGGGTGCGGCTTATGGCTCGGTTAATGGGTTCACTGTCTCGGCTAAGGGTCACGGGCATTCGATAAACGGTCAGGCTCAGACGAGTCATGGTGTGGTCATCGAGATGAGTGGGTCGGTGAAAAAGCTAGCTCAGCTAAGTCCTTTGGTGTCAATGGAACAAGAAGAACAAGAACAACGGTATGTGGATGTGTGGGGTGGAGAGCTTTGGATTGATGTGCTGAGAGCTACGCTAGCATATGGGCTTGCACCAAAGTCATGGACAGATTACTTGTATTTGTCAGTGGGTGGAACCCTTTCAAATGCTGGAATTAGTGGCCAAGCTTTCAATCATGGTCCTCAGATTAGCAATGTCTATGAACTTGACGTTGTTACAGGTTCGTTCATTTCTTACTTTCTTGCATGTCTAGCTTGTGTACAAGTTTTTCTTTCTTTCTTTTTTCTTTATTGGGAAAATAAAATAAAATCTTTATGTGGGTTTTGTCTCAATTTGTTAATTGCTCAAGTTTCTAAATCTTTTTTTGTTGGTGGTGAGCTTGTCATATATCTAGTTTTTCTCTTGAAATCTACCCTAGCTAGCTAGTAAATGAGCATCATAATTTATTTCCTATTCCATAATATTTTTATAAAAAAGTTTGAATTTTTTGCTTATCATTATTCTCAAAAGCTTCCAATTTAATGGAAACTGAATTTTTATTTTTATTTTTTATTGTAATATTTGTCTAGGGCTCTTCAGTTTTGTTTTATTGTTGCATTATTGTTGTTGTTGTCACCGAGTTTGTCTGAATCTCATTAATTGTGGAATATGGATACATCTATGAATTCTCTAACGTATTCTTTTGGCTAATTATAGGCAAAGGTGAGCTAATGACCTGTTCAGAAGAACAAAACTCAGAGCTGTTCCATGCTGTTCTTGGTGGTCTTGGCCAATTTGGAATCATCACTAGGGCTAGAATTCCACTTGAACCTGCCCCTCAAAGAGTATGTCTCTCTCTCTCACTCTCAATGCACACAAACACACATGCCAACAAAAGTTTTACTTGTTTGAAGGAATAATTATGCCACATAGTTCTCTTTTTTCTTTTTCTTTTTTGGTTAAAGACAATACTCCTTTTTCTCACATATTAATGACCCTTGTTAATTAAATTTACAGTGGAATCAATCTTTCACTCGAAAGGAGAGACTACCATGTGACTCTATTGGAGATTACCTAATAATATTTTCTATTTTAAGTAAGTTTTAGTTGGCTATAAGGTGGGGCATTGGCCTTTGCAACAATTTTCCTAGTATTTAGTTTCATGTCAAAACCTAAAAAGCAAAGCATCATTACCTAAAGAGTTTTTAGAGTGTTGGGTCCATATTAGCTTTTTAAACACATTCAAGCGGCTGTTCTAAAGCTGGCAATGTTGTTGACATGTCTTTTTATCTTCTTCTTTTTTTTTTTTTTGCTTCTCTATAACGTGGTCTCTTTTCTCTCTTTTTAGGTGCTTTTGATTTTAATACTGTTTCAAATTGATGTGTATAGGTGAGGTGGATCCGAGCACTGTATTCAAATTTTACTGCTTTTACCAAGGACCAAGAATTCCTCATCTCTCTGCATGGACACCCTAATAGCCAGAAATTCGACTATATTGAGGGTTTTGTAATTGTGGATGATGGGCTTATTAATAATTGGAGGTCCTCTTTCTTCTCTCCGCGAAACCCTGTTAAAATTACCTCTTTTAATTCTAATGGAGGTGTTTTATATTGCTTGGAGGTCACCAAGAATTATGATGAATCGAGCGCCAATAGTATTGATCAGGTATAAATGATTAACCTTTGAACAACTACTACTATTAATAATAACAATTTGTTTTTGTATATAAAGATAGTAACAAAAATGACAATTATAATAATTTTTTTTTTTACCCCTAAACTATTGAAAGTGATTTTTTTGTCTTCCTTATTTTTGTCCTTAAACTATTGAAAAATGCTTTTTATTATAATTATGGACAAAAAAACAAACTTTTGATAAACTTTAAGAAAGAAAAAAAAAACTTTAGCCAACAATATAATACTACATATATAATTATGATAAAAAAGTAAAATACTACATAATAATAGTAGACATAATTTTCCTCAAACTCACTAAGTGATGGTTTTTAAGGCCATCATGTAGTTTTAGTCACATAATATATTGAATAGTCACAACACTTGTTTAAATGATTTAATGACTTATGTGACTTGGTACATGTGGATAGTACATAATGGGTTGGAGTAGATTTCTATTTCTCCAACTTGATTTGAAGGAAAACTTTATCTAAAGGCAATAATTGTTTCTACCCCTCTTCCAAACTAATTTGGAGTAAATTTCCTCCAACTCACCCACTCTATAAGTGATAGCTCGAAAAATTGTGTTTTTTTTTTTTTTTTTTTCACATGACCTATTAACATTAATATAATTTGTTTAAATGATTTATTACACATAGATGAGATTATGAATTGTCTTATAATTTTCTCCAATTCTGTTTGAAGAAATTTTTTGTCCATAATAGGTCGTTAATAATAATAACAGTAAAAAAAAATTATTGGCAGTAAAAAAAAAAAGGTTAAAAAAGAAGAAGCAGTATCATACAAAAATTTATAGAATGAGATAATACTGATATGCCTCATTCAAAGTAGGTGGGTCTGTGGCTGGTGGGGAAATTTAATTAGGCGGCTGGTATTCTATCAAAAACTCTGACTCTTCTAAAAATGACATTTTCAAGCTGTATGTTTGTGTGAACAACTGGTTCTCCAATTATTCGGAAAGAAACTAAGGACTTTTGGGTGGGCCTTATTTGTCCAATTAATGTAAATCAGTCATATGCATACTTTGAAGTTATTCCTCGATTAACTAAACAATACAGACTTTATCTAAGATCTAATAAATTTCCATTAAAAAGTTGGTAGGATGTAGTAGAAAAAAAAAAAAAAACTGTTCAAGCCGGGCTAGTTGGCTACATAGTTTTTGATTTTTCAAACTATTGGTGAAATGATTTAACAATAGCTGTTAAAAAAAGCCAATTTATTAGTCTTCCTAATTGAAGTAGCTTTCAAAGACGCACCATAAAATCTTCTCACTAATTTTTAAAAAATTTATTCACAGAAGTTAGAACCTTCTACCATTATCAGTATCCTCCTTGTATTATTGTATATCAATATACATATCAATTTCAGCTACTTATTTATTAGAAGAACACCTTTAGGGTTGTCCCATTATCAATACTTTGATTATTTTATTAAAGCTTTTTTGTCATTGTTAATAAAATATAGTCATAGAAGCTAGTTTAGAATGTAATAAAACATGCACAAGAAAACATGGAAGATCTTCTGTAATCTATCATGCCATCCGATGATTCTGATCCTAAGATTGAAGCCCCAACTTTTATTATATTTTTTGACTTTTAAAATTGCCAAATCTAGGCCGCCCACTTACCCAATTATTCTCTTCTAATAACCAATCCTAAAGTCATATATTTAATTTTTTTTTAAAATGTTCTAGCAAAAAAAAAACTGAGTAGAATCGAACTTATCCTGACAAGACCAATTCTTTTGTAGAAGCTTTTTTTGTCTTTATTTTTTTTTAATATGTGTGTACTTTGAATCTTTAATTGTATTTTTTTTAAATGATCTATAATAACAAATGATTTTTTTTTTAATTTAGTAAATATTTTATGTTTTGTTGCAGGAAATAGAGGCTCTGTTGGAAAAATTAGATTTTATACCGACATCAGTCTTCACAACTGACCTGCCTTACGTGGATTTCTTGGACCGGGTCCACAAAAACGAGCTCAAGCTCAGGTCCAAGGGTTTGTGGGACGTACCACACCCATGGCTCAACCTTTTTGTGCCAAAGTCAAGGATTTCTGACTTCGATAAGGGTGTTTTCAAGGGCATTTTGGGAAATAAAACTAGTGGCCCCATTCTCATCTACCCTATGAACAAAGACAAGTAAGTCTCTAAAGATCACAGTTTGTGTCTTTTTCCTTTCAAGAACTGCATGCATGCAAGTGCAACATACAAGTATATATAAATATATATATATATATATTTTTTTTTACACATAATTGTGGAGATGGGTCACATTAATCATTGTCCGTACATGCAAACATACATTTTTTTTTTCCTTCTTTTTTATACGTATATTATATAATATATAATTGCATGAAAATATATAAAAATATATACTTGTTTGTATGTCTGTCTTAATTAAATATGGATATTTTGTACGAATGATTTTCTTGGCTCATAAATAATATGTGGACCATTTGTTAGCGGAAGGGCCAAGTATATGATATTAAGATAGGTAGCTATAAGTGACCTACTAGGTACTAACACCGACTCTTCTCGTATGCAAGCTGTAAAATTAACCTCCAATAATAGAGGAAGCATTATAGCTAGAGCCAAATATATATATATATATATATATATGTATGTGTGTGTGTGAATTTTGTCTCTTTATACAAGCTGTGAGCCTCCAATAATATTCCTTCTTGAAAACCATGTAATATAATGTTTGATAATAGAAAAAAGACCGAGTGGGGAGTCTCAGTATATGTTACAAATTTCTTTTGAGAACTTTAGAATAGTCTGAAATCCGTAATTAATTGAGGACACTGTAAGTAAAGGAACTAGTTTCTTGGTATTTGAGTCGGCAGCTAGTAGAGCCGTTATTAAGCAAATTGAAAAAAGAAAACACAGTTTGTTGAAAAGGTTGTAGACTTGAAGTATTCACTCACTATTAAGCAAACACATCATTGCCTAAATCACAGTCACATGGAGGAAGAAATTCACAGTTATAGTTTTATGAAGTTACATATCAAAACACTTCATGCATGGGTCAGAATTTTTATGAAGAAATTCACATATGTTTCGTTTAGAATATGCTCTGATAGGGGTTAAGTTTTAAATAGAGCAACTCTTTTTACAATTTTATTCATAGTTTGATAAGTTATGATTAGAGTAAAATTACTTCTTCTTTTTTAATATACATGCAATTAATCAATATAATCATATGGTTGAATTTAATTGAGGAATCTATATATATGTAAGTTTTGTATTTAAATATTGAGTGGGTTCTTTCGCTTATTGTTTAAATTCATAGTAGTGTGCTCTGTTCATGACCTTTGCTCCTAGATAAAACAATGTAATTGACAACTAAAAAGTTAAGAAAAGAGAAGAAAAAAAAGGGAAAAATCATGAGACGGACCCTTGAAACTATGATTAGATGATGACATGTGGAGCATTTAGCAAAGGGAACAAATGGACCACATGCACGTAGACAACACAACTGGGATGAATATTGTATATCATACCAGCTAGGATGATTAACACTTTTCTCTTTTGTTGACTGTAACCCAACTAAAATCGACGGTAGTGATCATCCAAGTGTGAAGATTCTCATGTCAGAAGATCTACACATAGGGACCCAATTGATAGGATTGGGACCCATGTCCTGTTACAAAAAAATTGTAAAAATATATAATAATAAAAAACTGAGTTCCAATTCTTAACATAATTGCCGTTAGTACAGAGTAACACTAACGACCCATCACACACCCCCCCCCCCCCCCCCCCCCTCCTTGATTCTCCCAGAACCATCAAATCCCAACTACCATGCGTTTTGCACGCATGAGAAAGCTACAAAAAAAAAATTGAATGCATTTTTTTTTTTCTCCAAATGACATCTGTCCACACCGTATCGTGACCGGCAGTGAATAATAGAGAATAATATAAGTCTGCGACATAATTGTTCACACCGTATCGTGACCGGCAGTGAATAATAGAGAATAATTGTAAGTCTGCGAGAGTGACAGTCAGTCAATTACATAATAAAAATTATGATATTTTATCGTATTTTTGCTATGCTAATGGGGTTTGTGATTGTGTGTAGGTGGGACCATAGGAGCTCGGTGGTGACACCAGATGAGCAAGTGTTTTACTTGGTGGCATTTTTAAGATCAGCATTGGATACTGTAGTTGGAGGAGATGAGAGTCAGAGCTTGGAGTACCTGACCAATCAGAACCGTCAGATCCTCAGATTCTGTGATGATGCTGGGATCAAGCTCAAACAGTACCTGCCCCACTACACTACACAAGAGGAGTGGTTGGACCACTTTGGAGATAAGTGGGCCCAGTTTTATCAGAGAAAGATGGAGTTTGATCCTCGGCGCATTTTAGCCACAGGCCAACACATATTCAAGCCCTCTTTTTCTACAAAAGTGGCTTCATGGTGATGAAACTATAAAAATCAATCAATGATTCAAGAACCCCCCAAGCACACACTACATATAGACCATAGACCATAGTAGTAGTTTTTTTTTTTTTTTTAATTGACTTTTAGGAATTAATATATTTTTGTACATAAACTCAACTATATATTGGAAGCAATGGGAAATTATGAAATTTTTGTTCTTTAATGATTTATTTAAAGATTGTATTAACGAGCACTATAAAGTACCGATAATAAATTGTTTAATGTTAGATTTTTAACTGATTTTTTGAGTTTTATTTATTATTTCAGTTTTTCATCCCCTTTCATTAATTCATGCCAAATTTTTTTCTAACTAAACCCCATAATAATTTTTTTTTTTTTTTACTGACACAATAAATCATTTTTAAAGAGCATTTTACTGTTCTTGTTAACATTTTCCTTAATTAATTAAAAAGTGATTAGGAAATTAACGAGGGGTGTTTTGTTTTTCTTTCATGAGTGGTGTGGTTGAGGAATTGTTCTCTGATGATGGCAATTGATTTGGGAAGGTATATTGGTATGTAATAGAAAATTTACAAGTTAAAAGAAGGGGATAGGAAAAGTGGGGTCTATGATCACGCAGTGCACATGTCATGTTGTTGGTTTGCAGTGCCCGTGATCCCGACCGCCCGTCTGGTTTGCCTCTGGATCTTGTCTGCGGCATCTTCCACACACAGCTGGTTCCAGTTCCTCTAATATGGTCTGGCACCATATCTTCCTCAATATAATTGCGGATCATATATTTAACTTATTTGGGGAAAGTATACTAGTATCTCATGTTTCCCTTTCTTGTAGAAATAGATCATTTATTTATTTATTTATTTTATTTTTTTGTAATTTACATAAACGTTTCAGCTATGCTTTATGGTATCGAATGCTGAGTAGTGCATATAAGTGTAAGGGAAATGAGAATGTTAAAATAGATATGCGAGAATACACGAAATAATAAGATTTGAAATAAGAATATTCGCTTAAAAATAGGGTAGCCCTTATTGATAAAAAGATAAGAGAGAGAGAGAGAGAGAGAGAGTGCTTGAAATATGTTGGTCATGTTCAGAGGAGAGTGAGTGATATAATAAAAAAGAGTGAGTTGATCTAAATCAAGAGAACCAAAAAAAGGTAGAGGAAGACTAAAAATAATATTAATATAAATAATGAAAAATGACATGTCAATTAGAGAACATGACCTCAGATCCATAGCCGTTCTCAAAATTTTGGGATTAAGACTTTGTTATTGTTGTTACATAAATGTTTCTACATGCTGCCGACCTCTCACAACTTTTGAACCCCACGACTTATTTGTTGTGAGAAGTTCCTACATGCAAACAATTTTTTTATAATATAAATATTTGGTCTTCCTATTTACACTTTTACAAACCCATGTAATCAAACTTAACTGAGATTACACAGGGACTTGTTCATTATTTTTTCTCCTAAGTGATACTTTGAACAAAATTATAAGAAAAACTTAATTATAATTCCCTAAATACTGTAACTTAGGTTATTCAATTAAATTCAACCACATGGTTAAATTAAACAAAGCAATGCAAAGAGTGATTTCATTTTGAAAGGAGAATTTAAGTTCAAACCTTGTGACTTATTGACCTATACAACTGTATGATTAAATTTAATTGGAAAATATATTACCTAAAGAACAATCCATAGAGAGAGGGAGAAAAGAGAAGAGGAATCCATATTTCCCAAGGGTCCCACCATAGAAGACACATTGTCGGCAGCAAGACAAACTCTAAGCAGCTACTAAGCCAACTTTGTAGGTAAGATTCATTACAATTGAGACTGTTGCAGGTCATTTCACCAGCCATGACCCAAACTTTCTATTTTGGTTTCAAAGTAAATCAATTGCATGTTCTATTTGGAAGTATCTGCTTGGTATGTCCAAGCTTTGCTGGCATATATCAACTTTCTCGAAGAAAAGATGTACTTGAAGCATCTTGGAACTGCACAAGGATAAAAAGTTGCACATACATAGTACACTGTCACTATTTTTCTTTTAATGTTTCTACTAAAATTCAGAAAATATTACATGTGATATTCAAAGCTTAAACAGTGACATTTAAAAAAGGGAGAAAAGTCTTACCTTTACTTCTGCTCCACTATTGGCACTCCATCCCAGCATAAACAAAAGATACTAAGATGAAGCCCACAAAAATTTGCCAAGCACAGATTTGCCTGTTCAATCTATAACATTGGTGCAGGCAAAGATGGGCAACAGCAATTTGCAGTAAAATGTGGACAGCAACAGGATACTTTGGATGAAAGAATCAATACACACGATGACCTGCTCTTTAGTCCAGGAGTAAACAAAAGATACTAAGATGAAGCCCACAAAAATTTGCCAAGCACAGATTTGCTTGTTCAATCTAACATTGGTGCAAGCAAAGATGGGCAATAGCAATATGCATTAAGATGTGGACAGCAACAGGTCACCTTGGATGAAAGATTCAATACACACGATGACCTGCTCTTTAGTCTAGGAGTAAACACGTAGTGTCACTCACAGTGTGGTTGGCATTAATTTGAATCATCCTCTGCTTCGAGTTGCTTCCCGAATTTCTGCAATGCAAGTGAATATATTGTTTTCCTACTGACTGATGTTCCGCCAGCCACCAACTTGACAGCCTAAATGCACATAAAAATTGTCATAAGCAACACTTAACCTCACCCTCAGCTTTCATCATACAGGAAAAGAAGAAAGGATTAATAAAATTTTCGTTACTTATAAAAAAATAAAATAAAATAAAAGGCAGAAAACGTGGTCCTAGAGGCTTCTCTTGTTGCAACATTCCTTTACTGCTTGCTTCAATTATTTCAGTTTGTAACATAATTACCATTCATAGGGAAATTGTGTAATTACTTCAAAATGTCATATAGTGTGTGTAGAAAAAATTGCTTCAATTATTTTACAGGAATGGTATATGCATGCTGCTAAGTAGCTAAGAATAGTAGTAGTTACTTGGCAACAAAAGTATTATTCTATTTGGGAATGTATTATATCTGCATAATATGCATATGCACGTGTGAATGTTAAAGAGAACTGTTGCCGATGAGAATCATCAACTTTTAATTTGTCTTAAGAACTATCATTAATTCCCTGATTTCAACTAGCTAAAAATTTTGGTTAGTAAATTGAATTGCTACTCTGTAACATATAAAGATGTATGGGAAAAACTATAATTTGGTAAACTCTCTGAGTGGAAGCCATTACTGTAGAAAGACTATGCCCGCTGGAGATCAAGTCTCTCAATTGGTTCTCAAGCTCACACTCTGACGGAGTTTCAACCATAGATTTTTCCTTCCCTTCAATTAACAGTGTAATTTCCCCCTTCGGTTGGTAAGTTGAAAACACTTCTTTTGCATCTGCCAATGTACCCCGCCAAAACTGATGAGGCATCATTATTTTTATTAGTGAGTCAAGAATAATAGGGACAATTCACAAAGCATATTAATGTCAAACAGATTAACATGGAATCCAAAAGAAGTAAAAATAGTATTGGTCAATTCATTTTGGCATTGACCCTTAAATTTGCAAATGACACCTCTGTATAATTATAGCCATATAACTATGATACGATGAACTAGTATAACATACAGATGTAAATCAGTACGTTGAGCATATTGTTACCAAACTAATCTAGTTTGACTCCCCTGAATTTGTAAAAAAATGGAACTTCCTATTATTTCAATTGTACAATAATGAAAAGACAGGAGAGAAATGTTTTATAAGTGACCAAACTAATCTATCATCCTTAGTTGAATATGGTTCCTAGGTGTTGAAGTAAAATCACCCTATCAATAATAGGGAAAATTCAGGGTCAAATTGTAACACCTAACCAGGTATGGACCCAAAAAGAAACTACTGGAACAGTACACCATATGTATCTAATAACTTTTTGCAATTGTATGTTCATTATCAGCCTTTTCCTGGGGGTTCAAGGATACCCCAATGGTCCAGCACCTCTTGTAGTGCCTAGAAACTGGGGTTTGAATTTCACCAGCCCCCCTCCTCCTATTTACCTATCAAGAAATATATTTATTAGCCTTTTCCTTCGTCCATCTTAAATACCAAATTTCCTCCCTCTGCCCCACATGGATAAAATTTACTTGAAAATCCAAAATCTAAATAGCCACTGAAGGACCAACAATTGCAGATACAGGTCCTGGAAATACCCAAGCCAGCAGGAATCAAAAGCAGTGAAAACCACAAAATCCAAGTGTAAATACAGATGCCCAATCACACAACACGTTTCACATAATCACTTTCTTTCCATCAAGAGAGTAACTCTTTTTTTGGTTAACAAGGCGAATACTTCATTTGTTTTCACAAAGGTACGTCGTTCAATTTACTCACACAGTATCTATATTGGAAGATGAACATGTACATGGAAGCATTCCACCATTTAATTTCATTTCAAAAGCATAATTAACAAAGTATTGACAGAAAGGAAAAAGTGCATCTTTCACTGACTGTAAAGAAGCATTAATATGACATGTCCTTTTGGTGCCAAAGAAAGCCTAATGATGATGCAGGAGTGTAAAATAAGCCTACCAACATATAATTCCACACTTATGTTCGTAGTCTTTATGAAATTTTATGGGATTACATGTGACCTTTGATTAGTTTGGTGAGCTACAATTAAAAGGATTCATGTGTGGTTAAGAATTAATACTGTAGTATTAACAATGGGCCTCATTTAAGTAGTCCTTTAAGAGTTCTGTTAGCAGTCTTTGCCATCTATATAAGCATTTTATATCTGGAATATTTCTTAGGTCTCTTAAACCTAGAAACAATTGAGTTCCAAGTTCTATACTTTTGCCATCTCTTGTCACCTTTTCTGTTGGATCTTCCTCTTAAGACCTATCATTGGGTAAGATGGCCATGAAGGTACTGTTATTTTGCTGCATCATAAAATTAGACAAATGTAGTACTGAAATATCTTTTAACTTCCTTCTTTGAAACAGCGGTAGTTCTCAGCAAGTACTCGTAGGTGTTTGTTCTCATCATTTAATGAAAATCGGATCTAGAGGGCTTGAAGAGTACTAAAAGCAAAAGATAAACATGAATGAGAGAGAGAGAGGAATCCCATTAAAAAAAAAAGAGAGAGAAATCACTCTTGAGTGCCTTGATTGCATCAGAAACCTGTCCATGCTGCCCCACATACCCAACTAAACCATTTAAGAATTAAGACTTTATTCAAGTGCTTGATGAAGTAAGATCTTATCACATTCCACAAATAGGTCACCATCACAGACATTGTGGTACGTATTTGGCCTAATAAAATTATATTCATCACAAATTTAGTAAGGAAAGATTATAGCTCAACTAAGTTAGTATCCAGAATTCAGAAAGTATTACAATCCAAGTTCTCAGACACCCAATGAAGCAATATGAACAGGATGTAAAGAGGTACTGATGTAACATAGGACCTACCTCTTCGTGCATTTTTGTCATCTCTCGAGCTATGACACATTGTCTGCAATAAAATTTTTATGAACTGTCAAAGCCAATTCTCAGGAATCGTTTATCTACTTGACAAAAAGTACACACCCCTAGCAAATCAGCTACTGCACAAGAATTTACTAATGCAAGTTCATTTCATAATCCATCATCACATGAAATGAACCATAATTAGAAATTCAAAGAGTGAAAGCCAGATATCATATCTATGGCGCAAGTGCTATTTGATGCAAGTAAAATTGCATTGTAACAAGAGTCCAGAGGATCATCTCCTACTTGTATTGAAAAACTAAAATTTGGCTACACATAATAATCAAATGGTTAGAAATTAACTAAAAGCAAGAGGCTACAATATCAATAAATTTTTTTTGATAAGTATGAATAGATTATTAATCAAGAGATGCTACAATATCAATAAATTACCCATCCTCATCCAGGAAACAAAGGTTACTGATGTTGATCCGGTGACCTTGGGTGTTTATTTCCAGGCTTCCAGTACCCTTAGAAACAAATATGATATTTCCAATAACAGGGGGGGAGAGAGAGAGAGAGAGAGAGAGAAAGAGAGGAACAAAGAAAGAACATAACTCATATTTTCAATAAGCAAGTTAAGCAAACTCGAACATACTAAGCATGAATTTTATTATTTTGTAATTACCCAGTAAACTGTTGATATATTTTCCAGCATCTACTATAACAGATGAATAGATTTCAATTTCATCTCTCAAAAAATTAAAAATTTAAGAATAGATTTCAATTCCAAGAATATGATTGTGTAGTTTTTTTTTTGATAAGTAACAATTTTTTTTACTAGAATGAAAACCAAGAATACCATTGCATAGTAGTTTATACAAGTAGATAGGAAATATGTTCATTTAGGTACCTAGAGTCACCGAAATGTAAAGAAGTTTCTTCAAGAAACTGGTGAAGCTTGTGTGGAGGAACATAGAATATTTGAGTCATCATCTCATTTGCAGAAACCATCAGTCTCTCTCTTCTTGACCCGGCATGTTTAGGAAGAAATCCAACTGCAGCATTATTTATAATATAAGGTTTTAAAATCCAATAGTCAATTAGCTTTAGTCCAAATGGCAGATCCTCCTCTTGTAAAAACAAGGTGGAGGATGAGGTTATGGGCTCGTAACTTACAGGATGTTTGTGTAATTTACCTTTTAAACAAAAAAGGTTTTCAAAATCCTAAGGTTATGTTTGGTAACAGTTTTTGTTTTCTATTTTCAAAACTTGTTTTTGGGAATAAAAAGAGAAAACAATTTTCTTGTATTTTTGAAATCAAAAACATGTTTGGTTAGTTGAAATTAAAAAATATTTTTTTGAAGAAAAAAATAGAAAATACTAAAATATGTTGTTATTAGGATTTGAACTCTAATGCTAACTTATTAAATGAGACAGATTCATTAAATTAAATGCGTGTTTTCATTGACTTTTGAAAATTAGAAACTGAAAATAGCCTTTTGTATGTTTTCAGTTTCCTTCACAAATTGAGTTTTGAGAACAATTTTTGTTTTTGGTCCATTTTAGGTTGCCAAACAAGTTTTTTAATCTAAAAAATAAATTTTTTTTTTTGAAAACAGAAAATAAGGGGAAAAAACATTACCAAACATACCCTAATATTTTGGACACTGCATCCTCCAATGAGTATGTCAGCCCACATTATGAGCAAGAAAATTACCAAATGTAAATTCATCAGTGGCCAAACCAGAGGCAGAAAGAGCAGCTACCAAAGCGGAAGGCCCAGGGATAGGAACAACAAGAATATTCTCATCCACACATAACTTTGCCTGCACCAAGATTTCAAATATGTGTTAAATTCTCAAAATAAATCAACAGTGAAAACTCAAATGCAAACATCCAGCAAAATCCAAGTATGATTTGGAACCTTACAGGATAGGGAATTGGGGAATTAACCAGATAAATACCATGCACACATGCACACATGTAAAAGCTCATATTATTAAAACAATTAAAGTAGTTTAAAAAGAAAATGATCACCCAGGGCACAAGATTCCCACTTTTCCGGGGTCTAAGACGGTTGGTTGGTAGGTAGCCTTAGAGGCTAATTCCTGGACTTAAAGCTGCAGCATATCGCTTAGGGTACTTGCCATTGCTCCAAGGTCCAACCTCTAATTAGTTAACCTATGACATGCACTCCATGATTATTTGCTCTTTATCATTAGACCAAAATATTAATTGACTATTGGTGTAGGTGGGACTCAAACCCAAATCCCTTAGTCAACGACAAAAGACTTTACCAATTGAGGTAACTAAAACCCATCACTAAAACCATATTCTTTATTCTCATTCCAGCGCTGATAGCTTGAGGAATCGAGGGCTTTGTTTCAGAAAAAAGTTGCAAAAGGTAAACCCAAACTGATAACATGCTTCGCTCTGTCTGTAAGCTATTTGATGTCTGACAGCTCACTCATATACCAAAAGGTAGGACAAGTTCGTGCACAAACTAATCCAAGAAAGATGCTTTCACTACCAAGGAGAGAAAATCGAAAATGATTTATAAGTGCCTAAACTACTTTAGCAGTCAGGGTACTCCTTTTGGTGCCAGAATTAAGCTCATAGGCCTCATCCCTCCCTCTCATTCTCAAATTATCCTTGAACCGAAAGAAGAAAAAAACAGGAAAGAAAGAAAGAGAAACCTTCAAGCATTGCTAAGAAGGAAGGATGGATGATGTTCTATCAGTTCTAGCTTAAAAATCAGCCAAATTCTTACCAAGCTGGCCTAGTTTGTAGTGAAATAAAGAAATGATTACTATAACTCTTGTTTGTTGCAAACATGAGTACCCTACAATATCCGCATTTTATGAAATAATAACATATAAGATATAACTATCAATCTTCATGTAAAGACTAAACAAGAGAATTCGACACTAACTATATCTATATTTATGTACCACATTCAGAATACTGCTGAACTACTTCCCACATTTGATGCACCACAACTATGAAGATACATTTCAGCACAATAAGGTTTTTATTAGGACACAAAATAAAAACACTCACCAATTCCATGCCAGGATCACTAATGCAGGGCGTCCCGGCGTCACTAATCAACGCGACGATCTCACCTTGCTTCAGCCTCTTTAACACGGCTTGTTCTCTTTGAGATTCATTGAACTTGTGATAACTCAACTGAATTAAAGAGCTATACAATCAGAATGGTATAAAATTAATAATCGGTACAAAAGACAGATAAGGCTCAATGAAGACTTACAAGAGGAGTTTTAATACTGTAATGGTGAAGCAACTTCCCTGAATGCCTTGTGTCTTCTGAAAGTATCACATCGGCTGAATTTAACACACGGAGAGCACTGCAGCATTAAAGTGTTTCAAAGTCAAATACGAGCTAAGAAAAAAAAAATACAATTAAAAAGTAGTAACAAATTAAAGTGAGTAACCGTAATGTGATATCTTCGAGATTTCCAATTGGTGTTCCTACTAGATATAAACCAGGTTTAAGCAAGCCCTGAAAGAATAATAAATCTTATATTACCAAAAATAAAAAAGTGGAAGGACAAAAAAAAAAGGGTAAAAGATTTACGCGTTTTGAAGATTCGAGAGGGATTGAATGGGTGAATTGTGGGTTGGAACAGAAGGTAAGGGTGAGGGTTTTTGTAGGGGGTGGAGAACGCAGCGACAGAGCTGTAGTAGTGAAACAAAACGCCATCGAAGGAAAGCGTCGAGTTAACATTTGCTTCCAATCCTTCCACTGTTTGAGTTGAAACGCTGAACGAGTTTCCATTGCTCCCTTTTAAAATTCAATTTAGTCCCTTTCAAATTCATTAATTTTTGTCAATTTAAGGGATAGCAAGTGGGTACAAATCTGTTTAAAACATTAAGAAATAATAATAATAATACTTATCAAAAAAACAAGATCTAATAATGGCATCTCAAAAATGTTTTTTGTTAAAATTTTCAATTAAAAAAAAAATGATGTCATTTGCTGACCGGTTTAGATGGAAGGGCTAGATTAGGGGTGTTCGCATGTGGTACGGTGCGATTTTGGGCTATTTTTAACACCGTATTTTGCGGTACGATTTAGCTAAAATTATAATTGCACCGCATCTCATTTTTGCGGTCACATATGCGGTGTGGTGCAGTTTAAAGTTTAGCCAAAACCATAACCGCACCGCATTTCATTTTTGCAATCACATATACGGTGTGGCGTATAAGATGCAGTTTGAATGATTTGAAGTTTGTATATTTTTCAAATTTTGGGCTTTTTCTACCCAGTCCAAAACTAATTTTTCTCTTTGTTTTGGTCCAAGTTTTAAATTGTTGAATTAGTTTTTCTTTATTTTGGGTTAGCTTTTCTAATCAACACTTGCTAGGATTATCAAACCATTTTTTTTCTTTTGAAAACTAGGATTACTAAACTATTAATAATATATTTAATATTAAAAATAATTAAATATATTAATATATAGAGAGGGTGCGATGTTGTACAGTTTGTGCGATTTTCTTATTATAAAACCGTACTGCACCATGCGGTGCGGTACGGTTATGCCATTTTGCAGACGATTTTGGTGCGATTTATGCGGTTTGGTGAACACCCTTAGACTAGATTGACTAATTCTTATAAAGTGAATGACTAAAAAAAAAAAAAAAAAAAAAAAAAAAAAAAAAAAAAAAAAAAAAAAAAAAACTTAGGCACTAATTTCACAATTGAAGTAAAAGTAAAAGACTGATAAACCATTTTTTTTTTTAATTGACAAACATATTCTACACTTTGCTCTTACTAGAATTATTGCATTTCTTTCACGTACTAGTTAAAAAAATGTAGTTTGATCAACGTGGCGGGTGGTCTAATGGCCAGATTTTGGGCCAATAACACTTTGATCTTGGGTTCAAGTCTCTCTGATCTTTCATTATTCCCCTTTTTATCTTTTTCTTTTCCGCCCTTTATTTATATATATCAAACTATAATTTATGATGGGCATCAAGTATCAACTACTTCAATTAATAAAGATCATCAAATCTTCTCTCAAAAAAAACACATTTATGATACATATTGTTCCATTTTGTTAGAGAATTTTTATGAGAAAGCTGAAAATAAATAAATCAATAAATAATCCTTTCCTCACCCTCTATCCACCTTATTGGAAATTTCATCGTAGTACCTTGGGCCTCGGGGAAAAAACCTATTGTTTTGGTGACTTGACATAATACATTTCTTCTTTTCTTCTCTACTTTTTCTCTATATGAGAAATATTAAAATCATTTTAGAGTGAGCTTAAAATCCCTATATACCTCATTGACAATCTTTTCTTTCCACACTTTCTGAGCATCCATTGTCGTTTCATACATTATTGAAGAGTTACTCCAGCCTCTTGGCTGGGCATGATGTTCTAAGTTCAACATTTCTTGCATGATTTGAATTCTGCCCACAGGGAGAGAGAGGAGAGAGTTTACAAAATATACAAATTATCAGCACTACACTTAATTCCAACCCACCTCCACTTTTTTTCTTTTCTCCTCCTCTCTATACAACATTAAAAGGTCACAATATCACTTGATTCGCGTCCATGCGTCTCATTATGGAATAGTAATACATCATACGCAGCTGTGAAACATGTTAGGGATTGGCAGGGCTTTCAGGGTTACATAACTCATACCAGTCCCCCTTTCCACCACCCCTGACATTTCAACAGCCATCGTTTTTATACATAGGTATTAAATATATATAGCATTACACTTTATCATCATGGAACCACCACCTTGTCTCCTTGGGAGATCTACCATTCCTACAGTTTTTCACATACCGATCATTATCTGCTGGGCGTTGCTGCAAAATGACAACATTTTTCACATATTAGTTTTAGTGTAGTGAGCAAGAAGGGAGGCTTTTGGTGTCTTTTTTTTTTTTTGGGAGAGGGGGGGGGGGGGGGGTTTGAAACTTCAACAATTTGAAAAAACCTTAACGGTTGAACTTGATAACATGGATAGAATGCTGATGCAGATGGAACTGACAGTCATGGCTGGGGACCATGAATCATACAGGATATCTGCAAACGCAGCACATAATTCTGAATATCAGTTTGTATTGCAATTGACCTCCTATACTCGTTGAGGAGAACAAATGAAAAATAAAAACAAAGTAACACCTTGCTTTTAAATTATCCAAGAACTAGTTATCAGGATTTTTCATTTTAATTATTTTTACCACCTTCAAATTAATCACCAATATTTTTTAGCAGTAAACATGGTAAAATTATTAACCAAGAAAAAATAAATGACAATAATAAAACCTGGTGCAGTCTCTTGGGGAGTCTACCACAAACTCTAATATGTACTAAATTTAAAAGTATTCGGTATTCAATTCGGTTGGCAAGAACAACATATTCCAGAAGGGAAGCAAACTATTCAGCTTACTAAGCCTAGTAATCCAGAGGGCAACTAGAACAAAACTAAATACACAAAGGCATGCACAATCCTCCTTATATTTCCCAGCAACCAAAAGGAAGGTGAAGTGGATAGACACAGCATAAGCAAGTATGAACTAAACATGCTTAGATTCTCCATTTTGTTTATTCTGAGGTTTAACAAATCACATGATACAAAAAATAGTGATAGATAAGAAAATTCAGGCAAGCAAGATTCATTTTGTGTGGACCAAGAAGAGCAGGTCTGAATCATATCAGCCCATCGCAGCCCACATAACCGAGCTGAGATAGGCCTGGCTGAGCATACGAGCTAAGTACCCCCTAAGATAGGCTGTGAATGAGGGCTAATGCCTTGGGGGGATCTACCCGCCGAACAGTAATCAACGTCAAGCACAAGTTACGAGAAGATCATGTCAGTAGTAGAAGGTGGGCCCCCTTTGTTCAGAGATACAATACAAAGGGGCCCACTGATGTGGGGAATATCCTCTCATCATGACAACCCCACTAAGTGGAGGGTATAAATAGAGGAAGAGAGGGAGGATTTAGGGGTTGGAAAATTTTGGGAAGTGAAACATGAGAGTAGTAAGGAAAAATACATCTTGGGGACTAAGAAATTCTGTTCGGATTTCAGGGTAGGGGCTCAGCTATACAATCATAATCTCGGCTGAGCCAGGATCAAGAGAGTTTAGGGCCCAAGTAACAGCTAAACTCCCTCAGTAACCTTTAGAGCCATTTCTTGGACTTCCCATTGGGGGATAAGCCCAACCTAGAGTATAAGTAAATTGGGGGTCTAAGCCCAAAAGCCCAAGGTTGTTGGGAACGGCCCACCACACATTTCATGGATTTGTTTCACACAAGTGTGTAAATGTACATGCATGTAACTAAGTAGTTAGATATTATTAAAGACATGGCCAGCAGTGCAAGATATATATGCAATCTGGTTTTGCTAGGTAGCTCAGCATAATCAGTGCATCAGAATCTCTCTTATACTTCACTTTTTTTTTTTTTTTTTTTTGGATAGATATCTCTTCTATACTTCACTTATATAAAGCAATGACTCAAGCCAATAATTTTTCACAATTTAGCATGACGGATTAGATGATTTTGCATTTGAAAGTCCTGTAAGGTTAAACTCCACAAGTCCACAACCACAACCTTAAAGTTTGATGTGTATATATGTTTGGCCCAGAGACTCCAGGCCTGATTGAGAACACCTTAAGGATTATCCACTAATTCCTACAGACAGCAAATCAGATTTTTTTTTTTTTTTTTTTTCACATTTCACATGTCATGCCTCTAGAAAGGGTTTGGTCCAGAACATTTGTGCCTTGTAAAGTTAACAATACAAAAAAACAAATGGATTATCAATGGTTCTAAATATTTATTTTGAATTTTTTTTCGGCCCACACTTCATTATACATGATTAAACTTAGGGAACAAGGATGGTTAAACTCGGGAGAGAGAGCAAGAGAGGTCAGTGTTTGACAATTATGATTTGGTAGGTTAGAAGATAGCAGGAGCAACTGTGGGTGCAGGCTGGTAACATAAGCTCCCATGACTTCTCTAAAAATTTTCCAGGACAAAAATAATAATCAGACAATTTCTTCAATATCTCATCCTTTCATCTTACTGTTGAAAGATTGGAAAATATTTCATATTAATACAATACATGAATTTAGCTATTAATTAATAGCAAATTAGATTTTGATCTTCATATCAGCATTAAAGCCCCAAGGAAACCAATAAACAACAAAATTGTGGAGGCCTCACATCTTGCCTTTAACTTAAAGAAGAACATTTTTTTTATAAAACAGCAGTTCACAAAAATGGAGTTAATTAAAGAAATAAAATTATAAAGCAGAAAACAGTGAAGGAAACAACAACACAGCTTACTATATTCATGCAAATGAAGATGCATTTCCAGTATGATAGATGGTAATAACTAGTAGATGGTTGATGTTGTTCATTAACTATGTAGCATAAATTGGGACAGAGACAGAGTAGCATAAATTAATGCCAGTAAAGTTGAAAGCATGAGTCAAACAAATTGACTTTAACAAACTCAAAAAAAATAGGAAGCAAAATGTTATCATCGCAAAACAGAACATTTCATTGAGCATAACTAGTTCAATATCCTCCGACATTATACCCCTAACTTAATAGTATATATTGCAATTTTAAATTGAAAATTCCATGTGCTTCAAACAGATAGTTGCAGAAAACAGGATATAGTGCATAACTATCCATCACAATGAATATTATACACTAGTCTTCACATGCATGGAAACTGTAACTTTCCAGGTTTGTACTAAAACATAGCATATAGAACTTTTTTACTTTTTAATATTCTACTTTTTGCAGAGGTGTTAGTTTTTCCAGACATAGAGGAGCTAAAAGATAATTATTTGTCAAGCTATGAAGATCTAACAAGACAACAGTTTCTTTTGTTAGGACACCCACCTGAGGTAAAAGAAAGCTAGCAGCCTAGCACCATATTCATATTAGAAAAGAAGTTCACTTACCAAATGCATTTCTATATTACATGAGTATCCCAAATTTTCCCAAGAAAGAAAATCTCATAAAAAATCTGCTAGAGTAAAAGAAAATATTCATGAAGATGTCATATGACAAATTATACGATCTTGTATGGTAGAATGTTACAAAGAACTAGCATTTCTAACCCAAATAGTTTGGTTCAATCTTTATCGGTTTGAGAGCAATTTCCCAAAAAGACCACTTGCAAGCAACAAAAAACTGGATAGAGTCTTATTAAGCCATAGTCAAAATTTGCTGCTAAAATTGTGATGTGACTGTCATAAAACTCAACAGATAGTAGACATCTTAGTAACACGAAAAATTATAGTTGTGCAAAAGAATTAGTCAGAAGGAAAAACTTACGCACGATTCCTTAGGTGTTGTGTACGATTCCTTAGGTAATATTAAATTCAACCATGTGGTATATTGGCTAAGGCGGCAACATGGTTGAAATTAATTAGGAAATATTAAATTCAACCATGTGGTATATTGGCTAAGGCGGCAACATGGTTGAAATTAATTAGGGAACGTAAGCTACAACACATAAGGAATTGTACTTAAGTTTTGGCCTTCTCACTCAGTAAGCCACATGGTTGATTTAATTTTCGTGAAGGAAGATAACACCGTTAATGCTGCTACATGATTGAATTTAATTGGAAAACCTAAACCTAACCCACAGTACTCAAGTAACTGTACATAACATAAGTTTTGCAAAACAATTAAAGTTCATCATTGAAGCAAAGAAAACCCCAAAAGAAAAAAAAAAAAAAAAACAAAAGAAAACTGCAATGGTACCTAGACAGATATGGCCGTTGCTATAAATGTGAGGGTGCAGAGGCGCTGGGGACATAAAAATCACCTGCCAAAACCAATGTATATGCATCAGAATCACTGCCAATATGAAAAGTGGTAAAAATATTATAGTAAAATTAAAATTCTAAAATATGGGTCATTCTGGAAAATCCACCTGGGGTGCTTCCATAGGGTAATGCTCAGGAAAATCAACTTGAAGCTGGTAAGTTTCATTTGCGTACAGAGTCCCTGGAGCTCCATTCACTTCAATCACCCATCTTTATTTACAAACCCATTAAAGTGATTACATTAAAAACAAAAAAAGTAATATGATATTATTGTTAAAAACAAAAAAAAGGGTAGAAGTGAAACCTTTGAAGATTATCAGTAACTTTGTGTTTAAACCCAGTAGGAGGATTAACCTGCCACTCTACCAGCTCTTTCTGGAGCCGATTGCTCGCGATCTTGCTTAAAGCCTAAGCGTGTATTAAACATGGTACAAAATACAACATACAATATAGTACTTAGTTTTTAGTTTTTTACCAATAAAAATGAGGAATTACGAAACAAAGATTTACCAGTTATACAACAGATTTACGAAGCAAACAAAACAGTTTATAGAGAGTGAGAGAGAGAGAGAGACCTTGCGTGAAGGGGTAGAAGAAGAACTGGTCATGGCTTCCAAAACAAGAGAAAGAGAGAGAGAGAGAGAGAGAGAGAGAAGAAAAATAAGAAGTGGATTGGCGTATTTTCACATATGGCGTGAGAATATGATGATTGGTCAAAAAAAGACGGGAAAACTGAAAGTGGATTGGTGGATCGAGACTCATCTGTATTGGTCTACCCTTTGTTTCGATCTGCCGCATACTATTGCCAGTATTGCTACTAGATGCGAAAATCGCTTGTTGTCGGAAGCTTCCTGATCTTGCCACGTCGCAATCACATTTCATGATCCCAATTTCTTACTTTTTTTTTCCCCCCTGTTTTAGAGCTAAAATCTAAATTACAACCTGATAAATTTCGTTCAATAAGTCATTTTCATCTTTAAAATTTCTATTCAGGTGATTTTTTTTCATGGTTTTATATATGGTTTTAAAAACCGAAACAATCAAAGAATTGAGATTTGATATGGATTCGATTTTTACCAAATTGATTTAAGGTTCAATTTTCAATTAAACCGTCCGATTCGATTTTTGAAATTAGAATTCCACCTATTATCTTTATAAAATTGCTACTATTCACATGTTTGATGTGGTGTTATTTTATTATATGTAATGATAAAGTAATGAATAGAATAACCAACTTTATATGAATGTTGGGGTTTGAGGAATAAAATGGTAAAAACAAAGAGTGATACAAAATAATAAATTCAAACAAACTCATATGGTGTAATTTGGATGTTGAGTCTTTTGATAAATTTTTTCAATGAACATGAATTTTAGATGGTAGTTAAATTCTTTCTAATATATATATATATATATATATATAGGTTAGGTTTAAGTTACATCTAGTGTAAATTTAAGTAATATTACACCACTCAATATTTTTTAATTAGATGCAAATTTCGACAAATCTACTGTTAAATTACATTATCTTCGTATATTTTCCATGCTTACAAAATTTAAAGATAATCAATAATTAATGGCAATGTCATCAATCAATTATTTAAATTCGAGTTTTTGTAGTTTAAAATAATGCATAAAATACGAGTTTATGGATCAAATAGTAAATTACATCTGATTGACATGAAAATTGGCATGCATGTTAAGAACATATAGAACATGTGATTCAACGGTGGAATTCTCAAAATATGAATTTTATAACAAGTTATTGAGTGGTGTAACATTGTTTAGAGTTACACCAAGTGTAACTTGAACCCAACTATATATATATTTTTAAAGTTTTTTCTAGCTAATCTACTTTTCACCTGCATGTATCAAATTATATATTTTTTATCTCTCTATTTGCCCTTGTTTAATTTCTTGAATATTTTTATTTAGTTAATCATTTATTATTACTTTTTAAGGCAAATGACAACTTATCTATCTATGATTTGACTCGAATTTAAATTGACTACTTATTGTTTACAATTTGACACTTTATTCACTTGAGCTCTGCTCCATTAGATTTTCGTAATCTACCTCTGCATTTGTTGTTACATAAACATATTTTAATTTAAAAACATAACATAAAATAGGTCCAATAGTTAGGGTTTAAAACTTTGCAAAAGATGGATGAACATTACATATAAAAAAAAAAAAAATCAAACAAATACAAATTAAATATCAGAACTTCTCTAAAAATAGATTCTAATTGTGAAAGCTTTTTGTGACAAACCCATCAAAGATTCAAAATGAAGCAAACTTCTGGTGTTAGCCTAAAAGACAAACAAAAAAGAGAAATGAAATGAAAATAGAACATCTTTGTTGGGTTTTTTTTTTGAGAGAGAGAGAACTTAAACTCCATTGAGACATGACACAAAAAGGTATCCAACCCGAATTCAAGACCCATATCAATTTTCTTAATACAGTTATTTTTCTCTTCCTTTTCTTCAAAAATAACCAAAACCCATCAAGAATCATACAAAAGTAAAAATCCAGATCCAAAATCAAGTAAAACCATTAATGCTACCACCTGTTTTTTCACTCCCAGACGTTGAGATCTTTGTGAAATCCAGCGTGAATAAGCATTTAGCCTTGGTGGTGATTCAAAGTGAGCTTTGGTGGGGATTCAAATAGTGATTATGAATCTATGATAAATGGGTAGTGCTTTACGGGCAAGTTGATATGGTGTGAAAAATTGTCTTCAAACTAACATTTTGATCCGTTTTATATTATGTCTTTGTATTAAAATGTGTGTTTTAAACAGAAAATTGAGAGGTGGGTTATAGAAGGGATCCGTTTGGATATAACTTATTTTGTTGAAACTGAAAATTGAAAACACTGTAGTAAAATAATTTTTAAATATGTAAACAGTGCTGTGAGAATTATTTTTAATGAAAAAATAGCTGAAAAGTGAAATTTGTGGGTCTCGTGCATTATTCACAGGACCCACGAGACTAATAAAAGAGGCTGAAAAGTCAACAATATACGGCTACTATTCATGAACAGTAGCCGTTTGTCCCCCTAAACGCATGCGTAGCAGCACAGAAAAAAAGAAAAAGAAAAAAAAGAGAAGAAACGTAAACGCAAAACGCAACAATCGAATCCAAACACATACAAGGTGTGAGGGCCCAAGGACCAAGGAAAGGTTTGATGAGCTGTTATCGTCATTATTAAGGCATCATAAGCCCAAAGAGGGAATCCACCTGAGGGTGTGAGGGGAAGAGACAAGAGACTTCTAGGAAGTCCAGATGAGTAAAATGAGGTATAGAAAGATAATCATGGTAAGCTTGTAATAAGCTTTATATATACATAAACTTTGATTTGTAGTGAGGCCCTCCCTATTTTTGTCCTCAGGCTAAACCCTATCATTTTTTGTTTAATCCACTCTCTTACGAATATCTATTGATTTGGGCCTAGTTGAACTGCACAATCCTCACTATTCTAAGTGGGCTTAGACTGTTTAATTTTTGTGTCCTTACAGAAGTTTAAAGCAATAGAGTTCAGGTGGGTAAAATATTAAATTTCAAAATAAGGTAGACAATTAGTTTTTTTTTTCTCTATCTTGACAAGTTTATTTTTTATTTTTTTTTCTTTCTCATCCTTCCATTCCATGCCTTCCTTCTTCTCCCTCCCTGTATTTCAACAATAGCACTTGTTGTCCAATGCTCCATTCACAATACACACACGCATGCATACACCAACACACACAAAACTACAACCAAGCCACCCATCTCCTATGACGGATTAAACCCAAATAGCTACTAATTGAACCAAAACCTTGAGCATCATCTTGCCTCTTCTCATGGCAAAATTTGCAAAATAATACGCTATATATATATATATATATATATTTTTTTTTTTTTAAATTTCAATTTTTTGAAGTTATTAGGGGATCAGTTTTTAAATTATGTTGCAAAATAGTACATTAAAAAAAAAAAAAAAAATTTCTGTATATATCATATGTTAAATATGGACATAAGTATGTATATCATGAAGGAAAGATTTTATTACTCAACTGAGTTTGTAATTCATAATATAAAAGTCACTCACATATTTCTTATAGTTTAAAATTTTTTACTAGTGGTGGGAACTGGGAAGGGGAGGCAATAATATAGGTATAGAAATCCAGAGGAGATGTGCGTTGAAGAGCTCAACTCAAAGTTGGAAAGCCAAGAAAAGCACACACAGCACCACGTCTACCCGTGAGTTCGTCGCTTTCACCTACTGCGTGCGTGTACAGCTAGCTAACACATATAGATATGGTACCACTTACAATTATACATATTACATTAACAAAAGCTACCGTTCATTGAACCCAACTCTCTCTTTTTTCTTTTTCTTTTTTTAAGGTTATAACCAATCACAAAGCTTTTAGTATTTAAGATGCTTCTTTGGTCGTTGGTACATAACAAAGAGAGAGAGAGAGAGAGAGAGAGAGAGTTTGTGTGAGGTATTATGCGTTAAAAGAAGGTTTAAGCGAAGGGTTATAGGTCTACCAACTGGTTGTTAAGGCTTTGAACCCTTTCAAGCAAACAACAACCACAGCCATTTCGAACTTTCTAGCGTGTTTTTGCCGTCCTACCGTTTCTGACACGTGAGAAACGAAAGAATGATTGACACAGATATAACATAGTTTTTATTATTTTATGTTACTTAACCAACAATTAAAAAAATAATATTTCTGTAGTTGGTGCTTGCTGCTACAACTATATTAAATAGTTTAATAATAATGTATGATATGCATTTTTATTGAGTTGGTATCGTTGTTCCAATGATAAGGAGGTCGGTCTTTGTTTGGAATATATCTCTTGGGATTGGCATTTGTCTACGTTTGGGGGAAGAAGCTTGTCTCAACTTGGTCTTTGGGATATAATCCTTTTGTTTTCAAAAGGCCCCCCCAAGTTTTTGCTTCCCACTACAGCCTTATCATCATTCCTATATCTTTGAGGTATATTTATATATATTTTCCAATGGTTCTTTTAGCTAACTTTTTTGTATTTTTGATGGTTATGCACTGTTATTTGTGGTAAAATTTGATGATGGTCATTTATGATTGGAAAGAAGAAGTCATGGAAGTGATTTGTTAGCAGGGATTATTGTCAGAACTGTGCTTCTGGGTAATTTGAATCTTGGGGTTCTTAATTTTGGCTTGACTTTTGGTTTTGGTTTGTGGGGTTTTACTTGTTCTATTATTGCTTATATGGGGTTTGAATTTTGGCTATTAGTTACTGTTTATGCTTGATTCTTAATGGTGATTTTGATTTTGGGTTATTTACATGATGTAGCTGTGATGTTCACCTGAAGAAAGAGTTGAAAAGGTTGAAAATTTTTCTTAGGATTCTTCTTGCTAGACGGGTTATTTTGCTTCTGGGTAGTTGGTGTTATTTGTCTGGTAGTTCTGGTCTGTTTGTATGCATGATGTGCATTTTAGTTATCATTGTGTTCTGTTTTTGATAGGGTTGATTTTTATTTTTATGTTTCATTTTTAATTTGATATTTGTCACACAAGAAACGTGATGAGCCAATTGGCAATTGTGTGGTCTTTTTCCAAAGAAGATAGCTGGGGTGGGGTAGGGGTTTGGTGCTAATAATGTCTGGGTATTATACATACTGTTTTACGTTTGACATAAAAGGTTTGTACTTTTTCTTATGATTGGTGTTTTGTTGGTGTGTATAATTCAATGGTATTATTGTTTAGGAATCAGAATCTGTGTTTTTCTGTAATTTAAGAGTTCATCACTGTCAGTTATTTGCAACACCTTGAGTGGCTGAGCCAGATTCTGCACCGTTATTGATAACAGTCATTGATTTGTTAATTACATGTGCCTTCTTTCTGATATTGAATGGAGTTTTTTAATGTGAATATGCATACTATGTATTGTCTTCTTTGACTATAGGATTGGATTACATTTGTTGATTTCGTAATTTTGTCTCTCTTTCCTGTTAGGATTTGTTAGCTGCTCAAATTGGGCATAATCTCTTTTCTCTAGCTACTGAAGTGTCCTGAGACAGAGGAAGCAAAGTATGGCCACCTATTTCCCAAATGCAAGCAATCAAAGAGATTGCTTGCAAACTCCGTATTTAGGAGACCAGAAATTTGCTTCATATTCTGAAGCGCCTTTCCATCCTAATAACATAATGATGTACATGAACCAAGCTTCTTCTGGATCCTACTCAGACATCTTGTCTGGGAGTTCTCTACCTCCTAATTGTGATGAATCTGTGGGAGGCAGAAATGAGATGATGTTCATTCCACCTATAGATAATAGAGAAAGCGTGCAATCCATTGATGTAAGGTTAAATGCTGTAACAGGTGATCACCTTGGAAACTCTGTTACTGGGAATTCCCAGGTGATTCCAAGGAGGCAGCTGGGAGTTCCAGATGGTGAACAAAATATTCAGTCTCAGGGATTATCTCTTAGCCTTAGCACACAAATGCCATCTGCGGTATCTGTAGCTTCATTTGGTAGTGAGTATCCAAACCCAGGTCTCTCTTCATTCTTGGGAAACACATCTTGTAAAGGTGATGAGAACAACCGATACAAGGATTTGAGAAGTGCAGAATGCCTGCTATCTGGTTTTCCTGGAGGCAACCATAACACTACTAAACCAGAGGCATTGTGCAATCCTCATTCCTCAATGAACCCCAAAGAGATGCTCTGTGATCAATACCTATATGAACCATCAGCTTTTGCAACCACAATTTTAAACTCAAGGTACCTCAAGGCATCACAACAGTTGCTTGATGAAGCGGTTAATGTCCGAAAGGCTTTGAAACAGCGTGGATTGAACAAACATCAAATCCAGGGGATTGGTTTAGATGTCTCTAAAGAGGCTGATGGGAGATCTAATACTCAATCTGTGCAGATGTCTTCAGACCCTGGTGAGTCAACTACTAACTCCTCTTGTGAGCTATCACCTGCAGAACGACAGGATCTTCAGAATAAGAAGACAACACTTTTGTCCATGTTAGACGAGGTAGGCCCTACCGCCTTCTTATTTTTTTTAGTTACATTTTCCCCTTCTTTTTAATTTGTATATATAGTCTGGATTGCTAGTCTTTTCTATTGTCTTTTGTTTTCCTTGAAGATGATCATTTGGACCATGACGTATTCTTCCCTCATACCTAATACATACCCCACAGTTTAGAAAATTACCATAATTGATCATTTTTTGACAGTCAAATATTTTTTATGTCTTTTGTTCTCATGTGTTTATACAAATTCTGAAGAGCTACCCATGCTCAAATTCTTCTGTGCTCAAATTCATAGGGATTTATTTGCAATGATAGTGATAAAATTTTGTTTAGCATGGTCAAGAATATGTTCTAAAATCAAAATAAGGATGAAAGAAATATATCTTGTTAAGTTGCTTTTTAGATGGATGATATTAAAGAGAGGCATTGACAAACACCTTGTTCAAAGCAAAAGCATTAAAGGATATAGTTGAGTTTTTGATAGATTAAAAAGAGGATTGGATGCTCTGAAAGAAGTATTGTATTTTGGAGAGTAGCAAGCGAATGTTGATGTCAGACACATTGGGTCTCTTCCTCATACTTTAGACCATTTTTATGAATACATTAGCTGGCGTGACATGAATGTGAGAAAATTTCAAAAGAGACTTCAAAGTGTCATGTTTTGATTCGGAGTAGTCTGTGCTTCTAAAGTAGGGATAGTGTTGGGGTGGGCAAGAGGATCTCCTTATCAGTTGGCAGTGCTGAATACAGGTTTTTAATAGGATCCTGTGTAAGTTCAAGACAAAAAAATTATAGTATGTAGAAAAAGGTTCTTGAAGTGAAAGTATGGTATTTGAGTAGGGTTAAATTGTATGATATTTTAGGTACATTAGATTACCTAGTTAAATTCAAATACTTGGTTGCATTGAGTAATAAAATACAATGTAATCATTTCCAAGGATAGTTAAATTCAATGCAGCTAGATGTTTGAATTATGAACCTAATGTACTTCACCTAAGGTATTCTACCTAAACTTTTCCCTTGGTGCTTAGAGACCTCTAGGCAATGGGATTATGAAGCATTTGGAATTGGAAGCTTTTACGTTTGCATTGATTGTTACTAGGAATGCTTCTAATCACTTTTTGGGTTTATATACATGTATCTTTCTGGATATATGGGTTTTCTTTCTCTCCCCCTCTCCAATGATATTATTTATTTGTTCCTTTACTTTCTTAGCTACCACAGTTTTTGCTGAGCTGCACTCATTTGAACAATCACTGATGGATGTGCTCTTGTTATAGGTGGACAAAAGATACAGACAATATTACCATCAGATGCAAATTGTGGCGTCGTCTTTTGACATGGTAGCTGGGTGTGGGGCAGCGGAACCATACACTGCTCTTGCACTTCAAACAATTTCCCGCCACTTCCGCTCTTTACGTGATACAATTGCTAGCCAGATTCAAGTGATCCAGAGAAGCCTTGGGGAGCAAGATACTTTACCAAATGGTCAAGGAGGAATACCTCGTCTCCGCTATGTAGACCAGCAGCTCAGACAACAAAGGGCTCTTCAGCAGTTTGGTGTTATGCGACATGCTTGGAGGCCTCAAAGGGGACTTCCAGAGAACTCTGTTTCAATTCTCCGTGCTTGGTTATTTGAGCACTTCCTTCATCCGTATGTCCCTTGATACTTTTCCCAATTGTACTTGGAAATCTACTGAGAGCTTTGATGTACTAATTCTTTTCCTTATTTCAATAGTTACCCAAAGGATTCAGAGAAAATTATACTCGCAAGGCAGACAGGCTTGACCAGAAACCAGGTAAGATGATAATCTAGTTGTCAATGGTGGATTATAGTTACATATTCTGAAAATTGCTTCTTAATATGCATTGGTGGATCTGGGATCTGAAAATTTCAGTAGGTTGAACATCTGAATGTTGATCCTCAGTTATCATTTGTGTCTAGACTTTTTGACTTGTGGACTTCTCTACACTATAAATTCTCCCATCAATGGATGCCTTAGTTTTCCTCAAAACTCACATCATTAAATTTTGTGTAATGATTAGGTTGCAAACTGGTTTATCAATGCGCGGGTGCGCCTTTGGAAGCCCATGGTTGAGGAGATGTATAAAGAAGAGTTTGCGGAATCTGAAATGAACTCCAAATCCTCACCAGAAAGTGCACTGAACGTACCAAGAGATAATTCCTTGGCATCTGAGGATAGGGGGGAAGAGTTGCAAGACAGTGTGATATCCACAACTGCTGATAGTGTCCACCTAGGGCAAGCCTATGACTCAAAGTCTGTTCATATCCCCAATGTAGAAATAAATGGGCAATCTGCAAGGATAGGTTTTGAGAGTAGTACTCACACAGATAATGTTTTGGGGTCTGGAATTATGAAATTACAGGGTAACCAAAGGCCTAAAGTGGATGATCATAACCTTTATTCCGATGAGATTATCCTACCCCAACAGAATGGTGGTGGGAGTCTTATGGCTGCTGCTGCCACATATGATATGTCAGAGTTGGGTAGTTTTGTAGATGGCAGCCAGGTGTCACTTGCACTGGAGTTGCGGCATTGTGAAAATGATGGATTTCCAATGTCTGGTGGTGCCAATTTAAGAGGTAATGACACTGTAACTTCTTCTGCAGGGCCTGAATCGCTAGATTTTCAGTGCATGGATCTGGGGAAGCAACATCACAGGTTCAACAATCCCCATATGTTACATGATTTTGTAGTCTGAAACACTGCTTTCCTATCTTTATTGGTGAAAATCAATCTTGTCAAGAGAAGGATCATTGAAAAATAAAAACAAAAAACAGAAATAGAATGTCCTGTGCTGTTTTTTTTTGGGGGCATTGTTCACCCTTCTTGCTTATTGTTTGAAGATACAGAAAACCACTAGCAGTACAAATATACATGTAGATACAGGAATGATTCCCAATTGTAAATTGTAATATAACAAAAAGATTGTTGGAGCTGTAGGCATATTTGTATAGATGAGATGCATGGGTATTTTTCTGCATTTTGTTGAATAAGGAATCTTGTAAAAGTACTTACAATTGTGACATTGATGTATCATTTCCTATGGAAATAAATGTTATGTAATAATTGACTGATTTGTTTTCCTGCCATTTGTATTATGATCAGGTTGAAAATATGTGGGTTTCCTGTAAGTTTGTGGTCATATTGTTTGGAGCTTGTGCAGAAGTTTAGAAATAGGAGTATTCCAAGCCTAAAGTTTAGCCTGATTAACTGTCAATGATAAACAAATAGGTCCCAACCCTCCCCCGGTTCCTCAAATAATATCACTTTTATTGGTAGACTGCTTTAAAATTGAATTGTGGTCATTTCCCTCTGTTATGGACCATATTATTTTCTAATTCTCGTTTAATCTGATCTTTCTTAGTTGGCACTTCTTTTTGGCTAGTGTCTGGTTCGTCCCATCATCTCTCTTCATGGTACAAAATTTGAACAATTGCTGCTTCAGTTTTCATTATCATATACCTGTGTTGCACTCATTGTTGAACATTCTTCATCCTGAAGATTTTTATCTAATCTAGTTTGTTATGATAGCGTATGTTCCCAGTTTCAAAAATACACACATGCGTACATACATATGGGATGTGGTGGTTATGTTTGGTATTAACTACTCAAATGTTACACGTTTTTAAGACTGTCGATACCTACTAAATCCAATGGTAGAAAGACGTGGCTTTTTTTTTTCTTTTTGGTTGGTCATTTTATGCTCTTCATACCTCCAACAGCATAAATGCTCATCAATGGTCCCCCACAAGTAGGTACCTTCGTGGGTTGTAAATTCTAGTGCTACATAATTGATGGCCCCAAATGGTGGTTAAATTCATCGAAATTTGAAGCTGGCGACCACGCCGTTAGTGTGGCTTGAATTATGCCACAAGCCCATAAGGGCCAACCAAGCCCAATCCGGCCAAAAAGGTGACCTAATACAAGTTGAAAAAGAATCCCACTTGACCGACTTACATAAAGTAACATATATATATTGCTTTATGAGATAGGCGGCTATATTGCAGAGAAAAGAAAAAATGTGTTATTCCAATTAACCTAGTTAGCAGTCACATGAGAGAAAATAGAGAATAGAGAGGCAGTCAGTTTCTATTCTTATTTTTCTGTGAGAGAGTGCTAGGGTGTAATTGGGATTTGGGTTTCTTGAGAGTGTTCTTGTGCACTATTGTATTTTCCCTGATAATAGTGAAATCCCTGCAACTCCGTGGACGTAGGCAAATTGCCGAACCACGTAAATATTGTCTTGTGCGTGTGATTATTTTCTTTGACGTGTGTTTTCTCTATTTGTTTTGTTTCTCACAGGTTAGGAATTTTTGGTTAAATTCCCTACAACTGGTATCAGAGCCTAGGGTTAGGTTTGAGTGGGAACAATGGCAGAGGAAGCAGGAAAGGCGTCTGGAATAGAAAAGTTTGATGGCACAGACTTCGCGTATTGGAGGATGCAGATTGAAGATTATCTCTATGGGAGGAAATTGCATCTGCCTCTTTTGGGGACAAAACCTGAGGCTATGAAGGCTGAGGAATGGGCTCTTCTTGACAGACAGGTATTGGGAGTTATTAGGTTAACTCTGTCTAGGTCTGTTGCACACAATGTTGTAAAGGAGAAGACCACAGCAGATCTGATGAAGGCTTTGTCTGGTATGTATGAAAAGCCGTCAGCAAACAATAAAGTGCACTTGATGAAGAAACTATTCAATCTGAAGATGGCAGAGAATGCATCAGTAGCACAACATCTGAATGAATTTAACACTATCACAAATCAATTGTCGTCTGTAGAAATTGATTTTGATGATGAGATTCGTGCTTTGATCGTCTTGGCTTCTTTGCCAAACAGTTGGGAGGCAATGAGGATGGCAGTAAGCAATTCTACAGGAAAAGAAAAGCTCAAGTACAATGATATACGAGATTTAATTCTGGCTGAGGAGATTCGCCGAAGAGATGCAGGCGAAACCTCAGGATCTGGTTTTGCCCTAAACCTTGAGACAAGAGGCAGAGGTAATAACAGAAATTCAAATCGGGGCAGATCAAAATCCAGAAATTCTAATCGGAACAGAAGTAAATCTAGATCAGGCCAACAAGTACAATGCTGGAATTGTGGGAAAACAGGTCACTTTAGGAATCAATGCAAAAGTCCTAAGAAGAAGAATGAAGATGATTCTGCTAATGCTGTAACAGAAGAGGTACAGGATGCATTACTTCTTGAAGTAGACAGTCCACTTGATGATTGGGTCTTGGATTCAGGAGCTTCGTTTCATACCACTCCACACCGAGAAATCATACAAAATTATGTTGCAGGTGATTTTGGTAAGGTGTATTTGGCTGATGGTTCAGCCTTGGATGTTGTGGGTATGGGAGATGTTCGAATATTGTTGCCCAATGGGTCTGTTTGGTTACTGGAGAAGATTCGACATATTCCTGACCTGAGGAGGAATCTGATTTCTGTTGGACAACTTGATGATGAAGGACATGCAATACTATTTGTTGGTGGTACTTGGAAGGTTACAAAGGGAGCTAGGGTATTGGCTCGTGGAAAGAAGACTGGTACTCTGTACATGACCTCAAGTCCAAGAGACACAATTGCAGTTGCTGATGCAAGTATTGATACAAGCCTATGGCACCGCAGACTTGGTCATATGAGTGAGAAAGGGATGAAGATGCTGCTGTCAAAAGGAAAACTACCAGAATTGAAGTCCATTGATTTTGACATGTGTGAAAGTTGCATCTTAGGAAAGCAGAAAAAGGTGAGCTTCTTGAAAACTGGCAGGACACCGAAGGCTGAAAAATTGGAGTTAGTACACACTGATTTGTGGGGGCCTTCTCCGGTTGCATCCCTTGGAGGTTCAAGGTACTACATCACTTTTATTGATGACTCAAGCAGAAAGGTATGGGTTTATTTTCTGAAAAATAAATCTGATGTATTTGAAACCTTTAAGAAGTGGAAGGCCATGGTTGAGACAGAAACAGGTTTAAAAGTAAAATGTTTGAGGTCAGATAATGGAGGAGAGTACATAGATGGAGGGTTCAGTGAGTATTGTGCTGCACAGGGAATTAGGATGGAGAAGACCATTCCTGGGACACCACAGCAGAATGGTGTGGCTGAGCGCATGAACAGAACTCTCAATGAGCGTGCTAGGAGTATGAGGTTGCATGCTGGACTACCAAAAACTTTTTGGGCTGATGCTGTTAACACTGCAGCTTACTTGATAAACCGAGGACCTTCAGTTCCCATGGAGTTCAGACTTCCTGAGGAGGTTTGGAGCGGTAAAGAGGTAAAGTTTTCACACTTAAAAGTTTTTGGTTGTGTTTCCTATGTTCATATTGATTCTGATGTTCGTAGTAAACTTGATGCAAAGTCTAAAATATGTTTTTTCATTGGCTATGGTGATGAGAAATTTGGCTATAGGTTTTGGGATGAACAAAACAGGAAAATCATCAGAAGTAGAAATGTGATATTTAATGAACAGGTTATGTACAAGGACAGGTCAACTGTAGTGTCAGATGTTACAGAGATAGATCAAAAGAAATCTGAGTTTGTCAACTTAGATGAATTGACTGAAGGTACTGTCCAGAAAAGGGGTGAAGAAGATAAGGAGAATGTAAATTCACAGGTAGATCTGAGTACACCTGTAGCTGAAGCCCGCAGATCTTCCAGGAACATTAGACCTCCACAGCGTTATTCACCCACTTTAAATTATCTCCTGTTGACTGATGGTGGTGAGCCAGAGTATTATGATGAAGCCTTGCAAGATGAGAATTCAAGCAAGTGGGAGTTAGCCATGAAGGATGAGATGGATTCCTTGTTGGGGAATCAAACATGGGAACTAACTGAATTGCCAGTAGGAAAGAAGGCTTTGCACAACAAGTGGGTATACAGAATAAAGAATGAGCATGATGGTAGCAAACGTTACAAAGCCAGATTAGTTGTTAAAGGGTTCCAGCAGAAGGAAGGAATTGACTACACAGAGATATTTTCTCCAGTTGTGAAGATGTCAACAATCAGACTAGTACTGGGAATGGTGGCTGCAGAAAACTTACATCTTGAGCAGTTAGATGTGAAGACAGCATTCCTTCATGGTGACTTGGAGGAAGACCTTTACATGATTCAGCCAGAAGGGTTCATTGCTCAAGGACAAGAGAATTTAGTCTGCAAACTGAAAAAGAGCTTGTATGGCCTAAAACAAGCTCCAAGACAGTGGTACAAGAAATTTGACAGTTTTATGCATAGAATTGGGTTCAAGAGATGTGAAGCTGATCACTGTTGCTATGTTAAGTTTTTTGACAATTCTTACATCATATTACTGTTGTATGTGGATGATATGCTTATTGCAGGGTCTAGCATTGAGGAGATTAATAATCTGAAGAAGCAATTGTCCAAACAGTTTGCAATGAAGGATTTGGGAGCTGCAAAGCAAATCCTTGGTATGAGAATCATTAGAGACAAGGCTAATGGTACATTGAAGCTTTCACAGTCAGAGTATGTGAAGAAAGTTCTCAGCAGGTTCAACATGAATGAAGCTAAACCAGTGAGCACACCCTTGGGTAGTCATTTCAAACTAAGCAAAGAACAGTCACCGAAGACAGAAGTAGAAATGGATCATATGAGCAAGGTGCCCTATGCCTCAGCTATTGGCAGCTTGATGTATGCTATGGTATGTACAAGGCCAGACATTGCACATGCAGTGGGAGTTGTGAGCAGATTCATGAGTAGGCCTGGAAAGCAGCATTGGGAGGCAGTCAAGTGGATTCTGAGATATCTGAAGGGTTCATCAGATACATGTCTTTGCTTCACAGGTGCAAGTTTGAAACTGCAGGGTTATGTAGATGCTGATTTTGCTGGTGATATTGATAGTAGAAAGAGTACTACTGGGTTTGTTTTTACTCTGGGTGGTACAGCTATATCATGGGCTTCAAATCTACAGAAAATTGTTACTTTGTCTAGTACAGAAGCTGAGTATGTTGCAGCAACTGAAGCTGGAAAGGAGATGATTTGGCTACATGGTTTCTTAGATGAATTGGGTAAGAAGCAGGAGATGGGCATTCTACACAGTGACAGTCAGAGTGCAATCTTTCTTGCCAAGAATTCGGCTTTTCATTCAAAGTCGAAGCACATACAGACAAAATACCACTTTATCCGTTACCTTGTTGAAGATAAGCTGGTAATGCTTGAGAAGATTTGTGGATCTAAGAACCCGGCAGACATGTTGACTAAGGGTGTCACTATTGAGAAGTTGAAGCTGTGCGCAGCTTCAATTGGTCTTCTAGCTTGAGGACAGGAGGATGAGTTGCAGGGATGAGGGATTGTGTTATGGAGGATTGTGGCTGATGTTTGCAGCTTGTGAGCCCTTAAGGGCTAAGGTGGAGCTGATGGAGGAGTTTGCTCGTGAAGCTTGATCAATTCAAGCCAAGGTGGAGATTTGTTAGTGTGGCTTGAATTATGCCACAAGCCCATAAGGGCCAACCAAGCCCAATCCGGCCAAAAAGGTGACCTAATACAAGTTGAAAAAGAATCCCACTTGACCGACTTACATAAAGTAACATATATATATTTTTATTATAGGCGGCCGTGCAGAGAAAAGAAAAAATGTGTTATTCCAATTAACCTAGTTAGCAGTCACATGAGAGAAAATAGAGAATAGAGAGGCAGTCAGTTTCTATTCTTATTTTTCTGTGAGAGAGTGCTAGGGTGTAATTGGGATTTGGGTTTCTTGAGAGTGTTCTTGTGCACTATTGTATTTTCCCTGATAATAGTGAAATCCCTGCAACTCCGTGGACGTAGGCAAATTGCCGAACCACGTAAATATTGTCTTGTGCGTGTGATTATTTTCTTTGACGTGTGTTTTCTCTATTTGTTTTGTTTCTCACAGGTTAGGAATTTTTGGTTAAATTCCCTACAGCCAGCACTGTTTAATGCTTTTGATTGACAACTGGAGCATTTGAAATGCCAGGACAGCAAGGTTTTGACGAATTGTTCAAGTTCCTCTACTTGGACCAACAAAGCCTTGGATAGCAAAGAAGGTTGGTGCAACTATTAAAAGAACAACAATACTACAAACACAACAAATCTTGCAATTGTTGAGTTAGCATATTATGATCAATATTTTTTTGAAGGGAAACATATCATAATTAGTACAATATCACTTTCATATGGATACTACCACTTGCATCATTTTTATCGTACGCCAATCGCAATTTACGAACTCAATAGCTGTGAAAGTTGTTTGTGAATTTTGTTGCAGCATTAGACTTTCTGTAAAAACAAAGTATATGCTGGAGAGCGTGCTTGCATTGGTCTCCATTTTACTGTTTGATGGCAAGCCTGATGGTTGTCAGTTCAGGCCTACAACTTTTAGCATATGCAGGAGCAGGAATTTCATAGTGTGACTTTTTAGTGCAATTCTATCTATCCTAAAATCTAGGGGCACTTGTAGTATGTGTTCTAATTCTAAACTTCAAAATTTTGTAATTGATACTATCATTTAAGATTAATTTTCCAATCTATCTACTCTTGGAGATACAATAATTACTCATGTTTCTTTGATTTTTGGAATGGGAAGTGATTATTCCAAGGCAGTATTATCAGGACAAGGCTGGCAGAAGTTTTGGGCGTAAAAGATATTGGTAAAGTTCTAGGCTTCTAGCAAAGATAAAAAAAAAAAAAAAAAAGAGGATACTGCCTTCTGGTGTAGTTCAGATTAGGCAGATACTTTAATCCATGTTTGGGCAATGAAGAGAGTGTTGTGTGTGGGGCTCTCTCAATTTTGAGCTGAGAAACAAAAGTTACGGAACCAGAGAGTGACAACAGAAGGAGGCCAAAGGAACAAAGGTAGCAATCATTACTAAAGTAACCAAAGGCACCACCCTAAAAAAAACCCAGAAATAAATCAGTCTCATCACAGCACACAATTCCAAACCCAACGACACCCGCCAAGAGAGAGAGAGAGAGAGAGTAAAAAAAAAAAAAAAAGCAATTCTTGAAAGCACGAAAACCCATTTTTATATTTAAGCAATTCTTGAAAGATTGTGATATTCAGTGTCCTTTCAACGTCTGTATGCATGACTACAACACCTAACAGTGAAAAAAGTTAGATATTCCAATATGGCTTACAGGCTCGTAAGCTGACAATCTTAGAACTGGGAGTGTGCAAAAGATAGCCCACTTTTTATCCTCCTTTTGCAGAGTGAACAGAACAATTTTAACATATTAAGGGGCTCTCCTGTGAGGAGAGGTGGGAGAGAGAGTTTTACAATGTTCTGAGCCTAAATTTACTTTTTTGAGTCTCCCAAAGAAATGTGTATCTGCTAGCACTAAAGCTGGAGGCTTGATACTTTTGCTTGTTGTTTTATAGTCAGGGAAGTTTGGGGGACCATCTTTTCCTGTCATTTGCTGCCATATTTGCTTAGCCAATTAACTTTGTTTCTTTAAATAACTAGCAGAAGTCTATGTCTCTAGGCCTTCTGTTGTTCAGTTTTAGACCTGTTATGTGTGTGTGAGAAAGAGAGTGAATTATTATTAACAACAAATGTATGTATGTTTGCACTTTGCATTCATATACTGTGCTTTCCTGCTTGCTTTGGCTTGTGCTACTTTAATAGAACTTGATTCATTTTATCTTTTGGTGGGTCTTCCTCTTTTCTTTTCACTCTATTCATTTTCAACTTTGTTTAGTTCTTCAACTCTGCCCATCAAGGATTGGGGTTGGTTGTCAAAGACTTGTTGGGATATTAATTTTGTCTTGCTTTCAGTTAGCCTGGTCTTGTACTTCACTTTTCCTCATTTTTAATGATTTTAACTAATCTGCTTCATGTTTCTGAGTTTCTCTCTCCTTTTATTGATAATATTTTCTTTAATGGGTCAGTTATGTCATTATGTTAGCAGTCCTTCTAGTTTGAATTCTCACATTTACTTTCACTGAACTGGGTTTTCTTTCTATGTGCCATTTATTGAATTTGTTTGTCCAAAGTGATCCCTCCAAGTTGAACTTCAGTGTTAATTAATTCTGGTACTTGTGCCTAAATAATTGAGCATGTCTTTTGGCTTCTTGATTTTAGTTACTCTGCCTCTCTGAGTGCAACTTAATACGAATTTCCACTTCAGTGCTTTAAGTCGTACCTTTACTTGGTCTCTGTTTATTGATCAAACTTATCCCCTCATAATTTAGTGCTAACACATGACGGCCACAAGTTCATGATTGTCTTCCTTACACACCATTTATTGCTTCCATAGCAATTAATATGGAAATGTGCTCCATCTTTATCTTTGGCACTTCATATTCAATAGAGGATCAATATCAGCTTGATAGTCTCTAGTTTTCCTGACCAAGTTGTTAGTTCTTTTCACTAAAGCTTTGACAAAACCCAACTTGCTAAAGTCCAGAGCAAATCTTTTATAACTTTTTAGCTTCCGGTTCTGTTCAATATGGTTTCACAGGACTCACCTCCACATCCAAGTAACATGCACCTATTCACTATCTCAGACTCTATCACTGGTCAAAACCATTTCCAAAACCAAAACCAACATTTTGATGCATATGGGTCTGCATTAACTGGAAGTGACACAGTGCTCCATCATTCTCTTGGTGTACTTCCCAGCATTCAATCTCTTGGGGAAAGAATGTCTAGATCAATAGACCTTGTTCAAGCTTCAACAGTAGCTGAGGAATCTGAGATCAACCACACTAGACATTTCATGGATCTTCTAGGAGCAGCAAATGAGTCCAATCACCAGGCTCAGAGGCTGTCACTTTCTTTAGGCTCTCATGTGCTTGTTCCTTCTGGACAATACAGGCAGAGGTCCTTCAATTCAGACCTCATAAGCCCCCCCAGTTACTTAATGTCCAGAGAAGAAGCACAGGAACCTTGTAATCCAGGAGTGGAACATGTAAGCAGTGACTATTCTTACACAGGAAGTTCATTTGCTTCATCTTCGGCCTCATTAAATCGTTCTTATTCAACTTCATATGGAACAGAATCTTTTGCTTCTGTTATAGGCAATTCAGTGTATTTAAAACCAGCTCAGTCCCTTTTGAGAGAAACTGTTAATGTGGGTGGCAGAGAAGTTAATTTGAGCAATGAAAAATATGTTGCTAAATTGTGTCGTGGAGGTAGGGCAGGAGCTCTTGGACTTTCTTCTGAACTAAAAGCAGAATTGTACAGTAATGGGCTCTTATCAGCTGAGAAACATGAACTTCAAGTTAAGATTGCAAAGCTTATTGCTTTGTTGGAGGAGGTGGGTCTTTACAATATTGAAATCTTGTTTCTTCATCGGTAGTCTTAACTTGATTGCTTCTAAAAATTTTCATAGTAATTTGCCTCAAAATCTCTCTCAATTTTCAGGTTGAGGACACATATGAGAAATATTATCATCAAATGGAAGAAGTGGTGTCATCATTTGAGTTGATAGCAGGTGTAGGAGCTGCCAAGTCTTACACTGCACTAGGACTTCAGGCCATGTCTAGGCATTTCTGCAGCTTAAGAGATGCCATAGTTTCCCAAATAAACATCAGGAAGAGGAAATTCTTGCAGGATTTACCGCGAATCAGCACCGGATTATCACAGCTTAACTTGTTTGATACAGAGACTAGACAAACTAGAATGACCCTTCAACAGCTTAGCATGATGCAAAGCCAAAGGCAAGCATGGAGACCGATTAGAGGGTTGCCAGAGACTTCTGTGGCAATCCTGCGCTCTTGGCTTTTTGAACACTTTCTCCACCCGTAAGTGCATCAATTTTATTTCCTACATTGTGATTTCATGTCTTATGTGACTCTGATACTTTATGTGTCTCACAGGTATCCAAATGAAACTGAAAAGCTAATGTTGGCATCTCAGACAGGCCTGACCAAGAACCAAGTAATTCCTTTCCCATTTTTCTCTGCTCAGAATATGATTATTATAAACTAGTTAGTATTTCTCATTTTGTGAGCTGGCCTAATTGTGATATGAATGAGTAATCTTCATGGTTGTTTCAGGTTTCAAATTGGTTCATAAATGCTCGGGTTCGGCTGTGGAAACCTATGATTGAAGAAATGTACAAAGAAGAGTTTGGGGAGTCCTCAGAAGACTTGAACCAATTAACTAGCAATTCAATGACAAGGGAAGATGTCTCAGATCCTGCAGAGGATTGAAGGGGTAGGAAAAATCAACTTAGGATAGCAATTAATGCAAACTCTTGTAAAGTGAGCCAAGAATGAATGACCTCTAGTAAGTGCTCATTTTTGCATATATAGATTAAAGACCTTCGGAATGTGGTTGAACTAACCAGGGTCAAATTTGTTCAAGAACACCAACTGTGTTAGTTTCTAAAGTCTGTTAGTATTTACACACACAACCCCCACCCCACCCCCCCCCCCCCGCCGCCCCCAAAAAAAAAAAAACATTTTAGTATTGTGCAAGTTGGCAGCTAAAAGCATTGTCAAAGTTCTTCATTAATTGCATGTCAATTTCAAGATTCAATTAGCATTGATATAGATTGTACTTCTGGCATTCAAGTGATAGCTCAGTGGCATAGCATCATTTGAAAAATGACATAATTTAAAATATGATTTATAGGAAATAAGGAGAAGATGAAAGAATTGAAGAACAGGTGATATAACTCTAATGGTCTACAGCCAAAATATTACATCTTTCTTATTCATTTTGATTGATAAATATTACAATTGAACTCATATTTATAATAGGATTTACGAAATTCAAAAATATATCAACTATCAATGTGGAAGTGAATAGACATATACATTAGAGAAAAAAGAAGAAGAAGAGATAATGAGCCTTTTATATTCCCCTCCCTTCTATATTAAGTCTTTTGTTGCCCTATGAGATTATAGGCGCATACAAATTCACAAATTTATTGTGAAAAATATGAATTTGTGTAGATTTGTGAACTTATTGTATGTAGCCTGTAGCCACTCAGTCCTAGCACCATGAAAGTAACTAAATTGAGTATTCAAACTGAAAATACTTTTCTAGATGGTTTCATAATTTGATTCTCTCTGCAAAATGCAAATCATTAGACAATAGAGCATTGAAACTTAGGTTCTTAAGTCTAGGATATTCCCATTGTCTCAAGGGCATTTATAAGGTAAAGTAAATGAAGGACAGGCGAGAAAAAAGAGTTATAGTTTTTGGTCTTATCTTTGGGTACTAATGGATTGTGATTGTGGGGTGTGTATGGTTTCGTCCCCTCTTTATAAAGGAGTTCTGCCCTTAAAGAAGTAAAAAATATATTTTTAGCTTTTAAGTGATGTGTCTTAGTCCAAACTTGTCCTTTGCCAAAAATAGCAGTTCAGTTTTACTTGGTTTCATTCGGTTATAACCCAAAAGAAGTGGAATCTGTTTTTTTCCCACTCTTACTCATAAGCTAAGGATGGTACTATTGTAGCATTTAATGAGTATTAAATGTTAATTTAAGAAGAGAAATTATGATAACAAGATAAAACTTTTTTTTTGGGAATCTGATAAGATGATAAAACTTAAGTACAATTCTTTAGGGTGAAATTTAAGTACAATATATTAGATTTTTTAATTAAACTAGTCGCAGATTCACGTGATGTGTGAAAATAAATAATTATTTGTAGTTATAATATAATGTATAATTTGTTCTCTAAAATTTGTTGAAGAAAATTTGTTCTTTCTAGAAATTAAATATTAATTGGATCTTAAATTGATTCTTTTTGTATGTTGTCTTTTCAAGTTTAGTTCAAAACTTCAATTTTTTCCCTTAATTTTTGGGTTGAAAAGTATGAAATTTTAATATATTTGGGCTAAAATCTTTAGTTTTGAGTTAAAAAATACAAAATAAAAATTACATTAGAAATTAAAAATATGATCCCTAAAAATGCAATAAAAATGATAAATATTTAAAAGTCTTATTTGATCCACTTTGGTCCTATTTGGTCCACATTGGTCCTATTCTGTCAAATTCTGTCCTATTCGGTCCACATTGGTCCTATTCGATCCATTATGTCCACTTCAGTCCTATTCAGTTGACATTAGTCCAATTCGGTCCTATTTGTTCTTATTTGGTCCATTACGTCCACTTTGGTCCTAATCTGTCCATTCGTTCTTATTCAGTCCACTTCAGTCCTATTCAGTTCACCTTGTTCTTATTCGGTCTACTTAGGTCCTATTCGGTCCAATTTCTTCCATATTGTTCCCATTTTGTCCACTTCTTTTCATTTTGTCCAATTTGGTCCATTTGTGTCCAATTCGGTCTGCTTTGGTCTTTTTTTTGTGGACTTACATATAGGGAAAAGACATGGGTTATCTCCTCTCTGGTGTTTGACAATTGGTTTTAGGCAAAATCTTTTGTTTCTTGTTTGTTTGTTTGTTTTTGTTTGTTTGTTTGTTTGGTTTTTTTTTTTTTTTTTTTTTTTTTTTTTTTTTTTTTTTTTTTTTTTTTTTTTTTTTTTTTTTTTTTTGTAGGTAAAAAGAAGTGGAAACATTGCTGCTTACGAAGCAGCAAGTACGCACTAGAGTTCTTTATTTCCTTTTGTTTGTGTTCAGACAATCTTCTAGCTAGAGTGGCTTCAGGTTGTAAGGAAGATGCCTAGGCTTTGTTACTTTCAGTTTGTCTTTGAAATATATTGAAGGTTATCAAAAAAAAAAAAAAAAAAAAATGTTTGGGTTGAGAACACCTATTTTAAATCTAAATTTATTAAAATGTGTGTGTGTATATATATATCTCAAACTTGTAATATCTAAAATCTGAAGCATATCATTTATTATTGCTACACTTTTATTGAGTCACATTAACATAGCATTTCAGATCAAATTAAGTGCAAAAAATAAAATTAAGGTTTAGGACTTATATTTGTGTATGGTACGGGGTCCCCAAACTCATTGGGCCCTAAACCTTGGCCCTATGGCACAGTCCATGACCCCAACCCTCTGTTCAAAGCAGGGCCCCAAGCCTGCTAGGTTGGGGGCCCGGGCCATGTACCACAATGCTTGGCCCAAGGCCCATTGGGCCTGTAATCCTGACCCGAACACCTTGGTCCATAACCTGGGCCCTGCCCGGTCAGCTACATCACGGATGGGAATGTGACTGCTCAGGGTGCACATCTCAATTACTCGGTATAGCCTTGGGGAATATCACTGCCGAACAGCTCTTTTGAGGTGGGAACTAGTTCCAATGCCACTCTTGCCACTTCCACTCCCAATTAAACACCTACTTAGGGGTAATGACATTGGACCTTTATTCCCACTGACAATCAGGAATAATCATGACTTCCCCACTCATCTTGAGCTATAAATAGAAGGAGAGTGTAAGGAAGAAGGGGGAGGAAGGGGAGTTGCTGTTAGGAAGGAGAGTAACACGAGAAAAATGAGAGTACTCAGTGAAACCAGGGTGTGCATTTGGGTCTCCGAATCAGGAATTACCCATTGTAGGAAATCCAAAACCCACAATACAAATAGGTTGTGAGCCCAAGCATTAGACTAGCCCATTGACTTTATTTTGGGTACACATAACTTGCATCTACGGTTCTTGCAAAATAACTTATCGACTCAACTGTTTTGTAAAATATTGTGAAAATTGTTACATCCAAAAGACTTAGGTTGAGTGGTCACCAAACCCAATCCAACTCAATCTTGAACACCCATATTACTCAAGTTAGCTAAGCTGGTTGGTTCCAATTCAACATGAACTCGAAAAAAATATAAAATCATTGAAAAATAATAGTTTTAACCAAGTTTGACCAATGTTGTTGAGTTTCTTGATAAAATGGATTGAGATTTGTTGCATCGTCTTTTAAAGGTTGAGATTGATAGTTTAAAAAGTTTGCTTAAAATATTAACTCTTGGATCAATTATATATATATATATATATATAAATGTTTTTTCTAACATTTTGCATTGTTAAAAATTTTCCTTTTACATCCAAATCCAATAAAATTTTCCTAGATTCACAATTAAATATGGACCATATAATGTGCACAATTGGGTTGTATTTGTGGGTGAGTTTTTCTCTTTTTTTACCAAACACCCATTTGAGAATTAAAAATTTCTTACACTTTAATTGGAAAGAGAGAAAGGAATGGAATGCAAATAATTATTTTGAATATTCATTTCATTAATTTGTTTGGGAATTTGAATAGAGTGAATGAAAAAAAAAAGAAAAAAAGAAAAAGGCCAAGGCCTTGTAGCTGAATTGACACCTCCCCATGTATAAAGTGCTTGAAGGTCTAGGGGGGAAAAATGTTCGAATTGCAGGGTTAGCAGCATGTTGTAATTATTATTTTTTTTTAAAAGGTGGGAAAAAATGGAATGAATAACACTCATTTTTTCATTTTTCATTGAAACCTCAAAATTTCATTTCCCCTCCAAGTTAAGAGGAATCAGGGAAAATGTAATTAGATTTAATTAAATTTATACTAAAACTCCCAAAACACCCCAACATATTCAACACTTTATTTAATAATAGGGGATATAAAAATACTTTCATTCATCCTAATATTACTCCAAAAACAATTACATTTAATTCTTCTATTTTTAAAGTATCTAAACAAAATTACATAATTCCATGTTATTCATTTATCTTCATTTTTATGTACTCCCGAATGAAACCTTAAACATTTGACCCGCATCCATCATAATCACCTCATGAAAAGATTCAAAACCACCCATGACCTTTCGGGTCGGTTCGGACGTATCCGCTTATGCGGGTCGTTGAACACTGGACTAGATAGGAGATACTGTGGAGTATACTGGACCATCTGATATTTGGGCGTTACCGTTAACCAAAAAAATGCAACATAACAAGTAATAACCACAAGAAGAAGAAGAAGAAGAAGAAGTAGCAAAAGTAAAGTATAATGAGCGCATGCATTTGCTGTTGTAGTATAATTCGGCCCTCACCTCTAAGTCACGACCCCAATTATCCATGGTCTCCTCCACCATCCAATTCAAACCCTTATCGCCCAAATTTCCCCCTCACAATCAAAAACGATTCGAACTACCACCACCACCACCACAATCTCAATATTTATTCTTCTTCTTCGCGATTCATCGCTAGAAGTCTCCAGCAGCAAGGGCTTGGAGTCGGAGTCGATTCCACTGATAGCAGTTTTGCTCTGAAAAGCCTAGTGATCGATGAGGAGGTACAAGCAGAAGTAGAAGTAGAAGAAGAAGAGGTTCATGGACCTGTAATCAATGGAGTTGCAGACACTAAATCCCAAACTCCGTCGGCGACTAAAACTAAAAAGAAGAAAGAGGAGGACGATGATGACAGTTTTGAGAATAGGTTTAAGCTACGAAACGGCAGGGAGGTTCGTTTCTTTTAACCATCTCTTTTCTTTTGTATGGATAATTTTGCAAATGCAAGAGATGAATCTGTGGCCTTTGATTTTTTTATTTTTTTTTTACCAACATTAATATTTGTTTCAAAATAATGCTCTGTGACTCTTGCATTTTGGATTGGTTTGTTATCTTAGGAACTTGTGTGACCAATACAGAGGTTGTCTTGAGTTTTGACCTATTTGTGTGTGTGTGTGTGTGTGTGTGGAGTCATGTGAAAGATTTGCACAGAAAGAGAGAGAGAGAGAGAGAGAGGAGAGAGAAGAAAAAAGGATAGGTGCTCTTTTGAGTGTGTAAACTCTTTTTAATCTCTCTGAATTTATTCTTTGCTACTGTTGCTACCCATGGATGCAGGCTATCATTGAAATTTATCGATATTGTTAAATTACCGATTCTCCTAAAAGCTTAAGCTATTAGGAAATGTTAAATTTAATCGGTTAACCACATAATTCTAACCCTTTCCCTCATGTGTGGGCTCAAAATTCCTTAGGTAGAGTAGAGGAGACATTGATTGAACTTAGGACCTCCTACTTTGATACCATGTTAAATTACCTATTCTATTTTTCTCAAAAGTTTAAGCTATAGAGAAATGGTAAATTAAATTATTTAACCACATAATTCTAACACCTACTGCCCATGGACGTAGGCGATTGCTGAATCATATAAATTCTTGGTGTTATCTTGCTTGTGATTGCTCTTTCTCTTCTTTTCTTCTAGTTTTTCCCCACTAATTTTTTGTTGGTGACATCTTTCACAAGCCCATACTAGTGTTCATTTTCAGTCTTGCGCAGGAGGGCTTTCCAGAAACCCTTTCACGCAACATGTTTGGCTGTATGGACAAATATTTTTAGGCTAAATTAATAGTATAGAGTAATATTAGTGTAAAATTCTTTTGATTCAGTATTGGTAAGTTCGAACTTGCTTATTTTAGCTTCTTTTCTTTGGTAAAAAGCTCTAGTTGAAGAAGAGTTATTTTTTAAAAGAGAGGTAATTGAACGATTCATGTTTTCAGGTTTTTGAAGAAAAGGCCTACATTGTTGGTGTTGAGCGCAAAGGTGATATAGAGGATTCTTTTGGTGTAGAAGAATCACTTAAGGAATTGGCTCAGTTGGCTGACACTGCTGGGGTTTTGGTTGTTGGTTCCACACATCAAAAGTGAGTAGTCCCTGGTTCTTCTTACCTAGGATATTTTTAGAAAGTTTACATATCATATGGTCCATCCTAGTATTTTCTACTTGTGTAGTTAAATGATGTGTCAAATGGAAAATGTTTGTCTTTGTTGAAGTACTATGGGATGAACCAACTTAGCTGTTTTATTGCATTGGAGACCACCTATGACCAGCTTTTGGTACCAGGGGCAATGGTGGCAAAGCAATGATTAGGTGATAACCTTGGGAAACTAGGCAACAGACAATTGTTTCCTTTAGGATAAACCTCGATAAAAGTTGGCAGTCCTTGACACTTGGCAACTTCGACATATTGCTTTGGTGCTTTCATTATTTTAGCTTACCCAAAATTTCTCTTTCTGGAGAGTGTAGAAATTCGTTCATCCTCTATATTCAGTGATTGCTCATTTAATGTGCAACTACCTTAAATAATACATGAGTTTGAGCATGTTGTCCTTTTGAAAATATAGTGCATGTCTTGTAAATATGTAGTGTATTTATGTTCACCTCCACAGGGCATTCTGAATACATCTGATTTTCTTATACAGTCTACTAAACCTACTAAGCAAATACATAACTACAAAGGTATATTTCTGGCATTCTGTCTCTATCTCTTATGTCCTTGTTAGGAATCAACGGAGTAGAAAACAATGAAAAAGGAAAATATTGAAAAGAGAAAATTTATGCGAATGTTATACACCGATTGAGATTATATTGCAATAACCTTAAGCACTTGTTTTGGTTCTTTTCACCTAGGGAGCGATTGCTAGGCTTCAGACAACATCAAACCCATTTCTTCCAACATATTCTATATGTTGCATTACTATGGTTGTGTTTGTGCTTAGTGTCATATATTTTGTTCACAGCCAGTCCCAAGCCTGTGAAAGGGGGAGGGTTGTGGTCAGTCGACAGCTAGCGTAAAATTAAGTCACTTTTTTGTGAATCTATACGCTATAGATACTCGTTGTACATGTGGCCAATCTTGACTAATCTGTTGAGGATTCATGGCTAACCCCAAAAAATTTGGGACTAAAGCTTTGTTGTTGTATTTAATATATCACATATTTATTGGTTCTAAGCTTCCATCATTTTGTGCCTTTGTACAAACTTAGAACATAAATGTTCTAGCTTGTTTAACACACTCAATGTGAAGTTTAGGATTTTTTTCAATGTTCTTTTGGCATTTAGCTGGACAGTTATAATTTTTGTATGCTTTTGAAATCATGACACATCAGCAATCTATGTCCATGGATTCATATGTTATTCTTTTTAAGGAATTCTTCAACTTTTGGCATCTTAGCTTCAATTGCTTAATCTACTACATGCTGCAGACTAGCTTCCCCGAACCCAAGGACATATATTGGTTCTGGCAAGGTTGCGGAGATAAAGAGTGCAATCCATGGACTTGGTGTTGAGACTGTAATATTCGATGATGAGCTTTCAGCTGGGTGAGATTCCCAACTTAATGGTTATTGTGTCTAAAGATATGCTTCCTGTTCAAATTGGTTTTCATAAATGACACTATTTAGCCTTTGCAACACTTGCTCTTCCCAGTTTTCTCACTCTTTTTTGCTCTTTTTTTGTTTTTGTTTTTTTTTTTTTTGTTATTATTATTTTTTGTTTACTACTATGAACCTGCCATGCCAGGATTCCTGCCAATGGAAGTTTCAGTTTTTAACTATATTCTAGTTTTCTGTATTTAAGCTTTTAGTTTGGGTCATATTAAGATTTCTGCTGTTTTGAACTTATTGTGTTGTATTTAAATGCAAGTGCAGTTATATTTCTTTATTTTTTTTCAGTTTTAAATAGCAAAAAACTGAAAAAGTTGGTTCTCAGATTATATCTAAGACCTTGGTTATGTTATGAACTTTAAGTTTTGCCTTACTGGAATTTACAAGGATTTGGAAAAAGGAAGAAAAAGGCTATAAGATGGTTTGTAGTGTTGTATGCCATGGGGTCAGTGTGAACCTAATATGTGCATTACATATGTTTAATGTTTAAATGTAAATTTCTTCTTCATTCAGATGGCATCATTATAGTCACCCCCCTTCATATAAACAATGATTATGATACAAAGATTATCTCTGTCCATGTTGTGGATAATGACATTGCGTTATTCTGATTTTCTCAAGCAGATACATAAATTCTTCGTTATGCACAATTGAATCTTAAAATATGTTTTCATTTCACTGTTATAATTTTAGGCAATTACGTAATTTGGAGAAGGCTTTTGGAGGAGATGTTAGGGTTTGTGACCGCACTGCTCTCATCCTGGATATATTTAATCAGCGGGCAGCAACACATGAAGCAGCTTTGCAGGCAAATTTATTATAATTCTTTTAGTTAATTTTGTGATATATTATTGGAAAGACCCCAAATTCTTTTAGTGCTTTTGGTATAGTTTGAGGCCTTACCACCTACATGGGAGCAGATGTTCATCTTCCAATGAGACTGAATACCTCTTCATCTACTAATGAATAGCAAAAGGAAGAAGATCTGTATAGTTCACACTGACAACTGAAATGTCTTTCCAGGTTTCATTGGCACAAATGGAATACCAGTTACCGCGATTAACAAAAATGTGGACTCACCTTGAGCGACAAGCGGGAGGCAAGGTGAAGGGTATGGGTGAGAAGCAGATTGAAGTGGATAAGCGTATCTTACGTACTCAAGTGAGTGACCTTTCTTGACAGGTTTTAATAGAATATAAATGTTTCTGTACCTGGAAAAATGATCAAGATGTATCTTTATGTGGTTCCCTTCTCACAAAACTTGTAGGCTATAAGCTTTTAATTTCTCTTAGCAGGAAAGAAAAAAAAATTCTAATCATTGTGGTTGTCTCTGTCAGAAGCTTTTTTTTTTACTGCTTTTCTTATCTTTAGAATTTGAATTTGGTTGTAAACACATTCCTAATTCCAGATTGGAGTTCTCAAAAAAGAGCTTGAATCTGTTAGGAAACATCGAAAGCAGTACCGGAACCGGCGTACATCTGTACCTGTCCCAGTAGTTTCTTTGGTAAGTAGATACATGGCTTTCAAAGCTATTAGGGCACTTGTTCATTTCAGTTTATAATATAAGTAGACATTAATGACATTTTAGGTTGGGTACACAAATGCTGGAAAAAGTACACTTCTAAATCGATTGACTGGAGCTAATGTACTTGCTGAGGATCGGTTATTTGCTACCCTTGATCCAACTACAAGAAGGGTTCAGGTCAGTCAACATAATCAGGGAAAACTCTTGCCATAGCATTTTTATGCAACCAGGATTACATTATCAGGAAGGAGGTGGTCAAATTAGAGAAAAATATTATTTATAATTGGGAGGGGGGGGGGGTGATCAATATATTTTAACAAAAATTTTCATGAATGTAAGGAAAACTTGGAGCCTTTCAAGAAGTTTGGGGGGCCATGACCCCAGAAATTCCAACATAGTATTACCCCTGTATGCAACTATGTAGTCAGAGATGATGGTTCCTTCCATGTGGCAACAAGTAGTTTCAGTTTTTTAAACTGTTTCATTGATATGTTGCATATTTTTCTATTCTTCAATTGACAACAAAGCACTTTTAGGACTTATGATTTAGATTCTGGACTTTATGTAATTGAACTGGGATCTTTGATTAGGATTCACCGTATAAATGTTGGGAGCTTGCAAATGAGTTTGAATAGCTTGACTTTCAGTGTGCAAGCACTATGTAGAATTATTTGAGATGCTTATGTTTTCTGCATTAGAAACTTACAGTTGCCGATGGTAATTGGTAACGTTAGACATTTTCTGTGTCTTTCTGTCCAGATGAAGAATGGGAAGGAGTTTCTTCTCACAGATACTGTTGGTTTCATCCAAAAGTTACCAACTATGCTGGTGAGATCCTCCTCAATTTATTGATTATTCTACCACTATCATTTCTCTCTCATGTCTTATATTAAGTGGCTGCTGGTACTCCTTATGTTTTGTCTTGAATCAAGTTTAAATTCGCATCATTACTAAAAAAGAGGTTTCAGAGAATTTTGATTATTATATGGAGTGAAGCCCAACAAATCTTTTCTCTTCTCTCCAACAACAACTACTTCCTGCAGGTTGCAGCCTTCAGAGCTACATTGGAGGAGATAGCAGAGTCATCTCTTTTGGTACATGTGGTGGACATCAGGTAGAATATGGTAAATGTGTTGACAAGATATTGCTGGATAAAATTAGTCTTATAACTCATTGCTATGAACCTCAGTCATCCTCTAGCAAAGCAACAGATAGAAGCTGTGGAGAAGGTTTTGTCAGAACTAGATGTGTCATCAATTCCAAAGTTGATGGTCTGGAATAAGGTAAAGAGCGAGTTACAAAAAAATAAAGTTAAACAACCAACTGACTTTCTGTTTTTCCGCTTTGTATATGTGAATCTTCATAGTTATTGGGCTTTCTCTGTAGACCTTTCTTTAGTGCTGTTCTCTTGTCAAAATCCGAATGATGACTTGTTTTCTGTTCCATAAACCTTTCTCATATCATGTTTTCTGGTTAAAATTTGTACTGATACCTATTTCAATTATATATGAGTAATGTTAGGGACACACGCATTTCCACACCCAAATACACACCCTGCTTGTGTGTCAACTCTTGATTGGATTTCCGCATCTTCAAGTACATGTGAAAGTGATGAAATCCAATCAAAAGTTGACAAACAAGCAGGGTGTGGGAAGGATGTGTCCCTAGCATTACTCATTACATATTCTCTATTTTCTCTTTTATTTTACTATTATTAAATTGAGGATATATTAGCAAGTAGACAACCAGCTTTCTCATATAAATTAATATTTATCTGCACACACTATTGTACTTCTTCTATGAAATCAAAAGTAATGTTTTTGTGATCTATCAAATTTATCATTTGTATCAATGTTGCTAAAAGCGTCAAGTGCATGTAAGTGCAAAACCCTCATGGAACCTAAGCACAAACATGTGTCTGATTTTAAGTAAAGCACTCATTTTTTAAATATAACATATAATAACCTCTAATAAAAGATTCATAGTAAAAAAATCATTAACCAAAATAGTAATATATTTTGCCTTTTAGTTAATATGTATAGTGCAATTGCACAAAGTTTGTAAGGTCTGTAAGTTATAACAAAATTCTTCTAATTTTATGTAGTAAATTTGAAAACAATTATCAACGGACAATATGATAATAATCTAATAATAAAAAATTAATTTTTTTTTTGTATAATCCTCATGTGCTTTACAAAAATAGTTTACTGTGATAACTAAGATCAAATGAAGTATATGGTTCAATCAAAATATATCCAAAGAGTGAAGACCAAAAAGCACAAGAATACTAAATTATCCTTATTCATGTCTTTTGATATACACACACACACACACACACATTGTGTGTGTGTAATAGAACACCTTAAGCATGGTGTTTTTACTTTTTACAATAAATCAATGGTCCCATCATTTCCTTTGAGCAATTAATTTTAATGATTCATATATTTTTTAGCAAAAAAATAAAAAAGCATGCCTAGGCGTGCTTTGTTTTAAGCAAGCAGCTTTGAGCTTTAAGCAAACTTTTTAGCAAAACTGATTTGTATGCATAATGTCTGTCCTTACAAGCCATGAAGTGCTTGCATATATAAGGTCAGTTTGGATTCACGTCCGGCGTTTGCGTTTGGGGTGTTTTGTTTTTTGTTTTTTTTTTTTAACCAGCGTGTTATGCACTGTTCATTGGCCATGAACAGTGAATTTAGGCCAATGAACTGTGCCAAACAGTAATAAACAGTAAAAAAAATATTTTTTTATTGTTTTCAGTTTTCAGCAAAATAAGTTGTATCCAAATGCACACATAGTTTATGATTAATGTGAAGCTTTAGGTGAGTTTCTTGATTTGCTATTTGATTGACAAGTCTTAGATTCCATTCTTTGCTACATGGGCTTATAGGTAATGTTGATGGTAGCCTGACTTTCGCAGCTGCTTGTGGCAGGTTGATAGGGTTAGCAATCCCCAAAAAATAAAGTTGGAAGCGGAGAAGAGAGAAGATGTTGTCTGCATATCTGCTATGAATGGTGAAGGGCTACATGAATTCTGTGATGTGGTTCAGGAAAAATTGAAGGTAGTGAATTGACAGCAGTATTTCTAGTTTCCTCAAAAGTAGTTAGTTTTTCTTATTCCCGATAGTTGATACACAGAGTGGAGTCTGTGTTGTGCTTACAAAATTATAATAATAAAATTAAACAAATCCAATGCATGACAGGATTCTATGGTATGGGTGGAAGCTTTAATCCCATTTGACAAAGGAGAGCTCCTGAGTACCATTCATCAGGTTGGAATGGTAGAGAGAACTGTAAGTATTTGCGGGATCTTGAACTTATTTATTTTTGTGGTAGTTTTACCCCTTATCTGTCTTTGTTCCCTGTCTTACAAGTTTCTTGCTAATAATTCCATCAAATCTTAGTAACCCTCCCCCAACCTCCCACCTATCATTCTCTCTCTTCATTTCTGCATTTAGCATTCTTGGATCCTCAAGTGTTATTTTGATCAAGGGACGGTCTGCAAGCTTTTTTACATTTCTCATCTTTAGTAATTTATATAGTCATTTTTTCCTGCATCTCAAGGATCCTTTAGATAGCATCTTGACTTTGCTCTTCTAGCTTTTGAAGCAAAAAAAAGCAAAGGGAAAAAAGAAATTGTGTTTGCTAACAAATTGGGTTGTAAATACTCTGAAAAAGTAAAACTACAATAATGACGCCTTTTGGCTTAAGCATAAAATTCTTGCTTTAAGAAAAAAGAGTTCCTTTATCCTTGTACCACTACTACCATCAGCAACTTATTGCCACTGCCTCATCCAACACTGAAACATGCAATGACGACTGCCATTTTTGTGGGGGCCAGGGTGGGGGGATGTTGCTTCAAATAGAGGACAATAGATACAATTAGGGACCTTGGTAGATTTAGGAAAGAAATTTTAGTTGTATGCACACTTGACTGAACAGTATAGTAAAGGCAAAATGAGCAATAATTAATTGTTGGTTTTGTGTTCCAACTTCTATGGATGGATCAACTATTCTCATATTTATTAACACAATATCATTTATTGTTATTACTTGTTATTTATAATTTTCCCCCTTCAAATTTTGTAGGAATATAAAGAAAATGGGACATTAGTCAAGGCGTATGTTCCCCTGCGGTTTGCAAGGTTGCTCACACCGATGAGGCAACTGTTTATATCGTAGCCTCCAGCATGTATATACTTCTTTACTTTTCCTGAACATTGATATCTTATATACTTCCATCTGAGGAGCAATAATAGTTTTGTTGTCGCAGAGGGGAGAGAGAGTGAAGGAGAGTTTGAATTTAGTCTGTATAGCGGTTCTTGTATCATATTCCTATCTGTCAATAGATCTGTATGTAGAGTTGCTAGCATTTGTTTTCTTTTGTAAGTGTAAGAAACAAAACTAGCACAGTTCCAGTTTTTCCTGTTAATGGAGTTTATTTGGAAAATTAGTGTGAAATGTAGCATATTTTTTAATTATTTTTCGCCCCAAAAAAGCAGCGTTGGCAAGATAGAGAGAACCAAACAAAAGGTCATCTAGCAAAAGGTTAAACCATTCTTGACTCTTGATTGTAAGAATTCCAATTAGAGCAAAGTAATGTCTTGAATTATTCAGGGTTAAAATTTGTTTTCATATGTACAGCTGTCTAAGTATTTACTTCTTTTTTGTCAATTAGTACTCGTTTGTTTATCCTAAAGAAAGAGAGGAATATCAGTTCAAGTAAATAAACTAATATGGTGTTTAGTAACCATTTTAAGCTATAAAGGTTGATGAAAGAAAGATTCCACAAGGGGCACAATAATGTAGAAGGCAGATCCATCCAAATTTGTCCTTGGGAGCAGGTAATACCAGAAACACTGTCAAAACCAAATCCCTCTCTCTCAGATACAAAAGAGTGACATAACTCTTGAGGTTTGCAATTAGACTTGGTCATCCCTTGGCATCTATATTAGGTGAGAGTATTTGGTAGGGAAAGTGGTTGATTTGTTCTCTTGAGCTCTATATATATATGCAAGCAAAGGCTAGGCAATCTCTAAAAGGTGAAGCTATAATTTGAGTAATCAATGGAACTCTTCAAAGTTACTCTTAGTCTCATAGTAATAGCTTCCCTCTCAGCCACTCTCTCCTCGGCTCACCCAGGCTTCAATTTTGGCTGGGGTGGTCATGGTGGAAGTAGTGGATGGTCTTTTAGCCTTTTCCCTGAATTTTATCAGTTCTCTTGTCCCCAAGCCAATGACATTGTCATGTCTGTGTTGGAGAGGGCCATTGCTAATGAGCCCAGAATGGCTGCTTCTTTGCTTAGGCTTCACTTCCATGACTGCTTTGTCCAGGTTATAGAATTTACTCCATTGGCTCCAAAAGCATAAACATATAAAATATGAGTGATGCTAGGCATACAAACGTTTATTTTGCGTATTTTTGAGTGGTTAAATTGTTATTGGTGCGGCATCGTATTTTGAGTGGTTAAAGTTTTATTGGTGCAAAATCGTTTTCTTGCGTCCAAAAAAAAATTATGAATTTTTTTTTGTAATTAGATTTATTAATAAATACTATAGAAGAATGAAAGTTTCTCCTTTTTTTTTTTTTTTTTTTTTTTTTTTTTTTTTTTTTTTTTTTTTTTGGGTTTAAAGTATAACAAATCATTTAAAAGTTACAACCCTTTGTGCTTGTTATCACTTGCATAAAATGGTCCAACTATCTAATGTTGCAGGGTTGTGATGCCTCAGTATTATTGGATGATAGTGCCACAATAGTTAGTGAAAAGAATTCTGGGCCAAACAAAAATTCTCTTAGAGGTTTTGAAGTGATTGATGAGATCAAGGCCAAGTTGGAAGAAGCGTGTCCTCAAACTGTCTCTTGTGCAGACATTCTCGCCCTTGCTGCTCGTGGCTCCACCTTATTAGTAAGCCAAAGCCAAATTTCGTCCCTACTTTGTTTCCCTTTTTGTTCTATTTTTTATTTATTTATTAATGTTGTTAATGTGATGCCAATCATATTCATAGTCTCATTAATTTGTAAGTTTTTATAGTAAAATCGATAGTATTTTAGCATTATTTTGTTTAAACATGTCCTTAGAAGGACATTTTTATTTTTATTTTTATTTTTTTATTTATAGCAAAAAAGATAGAAGACTTTATTTTTTATACAAAATCATGTTATACAATGGGAAAGAGAAAAGAAGGGCATTTTTCTAACCAAACAATGACTCTTCTTTCTCTTTTGCAACACTAGTTAAGGCTAGAGAAGCTCGATTACATCGTAAATGTATGCTAACCAAAAAAAAAAAAAAAAAAAAATCAAAAGGTTTATCTTTACTAAAATAAGTTCTAATGGCCTTCTGAATTGGTGCTCTTTAAGGATTTTTTTTTTCATCAACCAGTTTGCTAAGTTTATTGGGTGTGATGAAATAGAGCGGTGGACCGAATTGGGAGCTACCATTGGGAAGAAGGGACTCAAAGACAGCAAGCTTAACTACCTCAAACACTAATATTCCCCCACCAAACTCTACTCTCCAAAACCTTTTAACATTGTTCAAGCGTCAAGGACTCGATGAAGTTGATCTTGTTGCACTCTCAGGTAAATTTGGCCTTTTAAATGTAACACACTAACATCTATCATGATAAATGATCAATTGTTTCAAAAACTTAATCATTTAACGATTACTCAGCTTTCACATTTTTTTTTCGCTGTTGCTAAGTACACATTACCTATTATCACATTGCAGGGGGGCATACAATTGGTATGGCAAGGTGTGTGACATTCAAGCAAAGGCTGTACAACCAAAATGGAAACAATCAACCTGATCAAACTCTTGACAAGGGCTACTACTATAATTTGAAATCAGTTTGTCCTAAATCAGGTGGTGACAATAACATCTCTCCCTTGGACTTTGCCTCCCCAGCAAAATTCGACAACACATATTTCAAGCTCATCCTGTGGGGAAAAGGGCTCCTCACTTCAGATGAAGTGCTTTTCACAGGAAGTGCTGGGACTACTATGCAATTGGTTAAGAGATATGCTGAGGATGAGAGCCTATTCTTCGACCAGTTTGCTAAGTCTATGGTCAAGATGGGAAACATAAGCCCTCTCACTGGTTTTAAGGGTGAAGTTAGGAAGAACTGTCGCCAAGTTGATTGAGCAACTAATTATCTACTTAAACAGTTAAACTGTTTGATTAATAATGCTTTTATGTAGTGTTGATTGACATCTAGTGTTGATTAATAATGCTTTTATGTAATGTAAGCGAGAGCTTTTTAGTAGTACCACTTTTTTTAGAAGATTTTTTTTTTGCGTGTCCTCGATATTAATCACTTTGCAAAGTAAATGCCTTCCAACTTATTTAATAAGGCTCCTCATCCCCACCCACCCTGTATCTAATATCCGCAAGAAAAACGAAGACCATCTCAAGGGGAGAGAGAGAGAGAGAGAGAGAGAGAGAGAGAGAGAGAGAGAGAGAGAGAGAGAGCACTGAAGTGATATAAACACGTTAACATCCGAAAAACTAACAAAGAAAATGGCAAACAAAATCAGAGAGAATGGGAGGGTTTCAAATGGGAAATGGACATTAACACTAACGAAATCTTTTACAATTTCAAATTTTGTAAAGCATGTTGTTTCACCAAAATTTGAATTTTAACGAGTACAAATGTATTTTGGTGTCTATGTTTATTTATTTCAGCCTGATATATGTTGATTTTTTACTATTTTAATATTTAGGAAACTCTTAAAAAATACCTATACAATGATATGCTCAAATGGTTTTGAGATGTTGATTTTTACGTAATAGAAATTATCTTTTCTTAAGTCTTTACTCTGTAGTCTCCCTCTATTAAACATTTTTTTTTGAGGAAAAAACAAACATATGACATATTTATGATGTCGTGAAATTAAATACAAAATGTAATAAAATTTATTTAAATGAGAACTTCTACATGTATGATATTCCTTGAGGCATATTGTAAAGATGTGAAACTTCACCTGTTTTCAAATGGTTTTATCTTCCGCCGAATGAATATATATAGAATTTTTGTTAAACTATTTCTTGCATTGCAGTATTACTGACTAGTTTTTGCTCAAAAGTTGATAGTTTAGGTGGTGTTTGGTTCTAAAAATTGTGTATTCACTTTTTATTTTCACATTTTTGTATTTATCTTTAGAATTTAAATATAGAAAAAAGGACCAGTTTTCACATTTGTGTTTGTTTGAGGACCTATTTTGAATACAAAATTCGAGTACAATATATACCCTTACTTGGTTTGGCACTTGTTCCCCATTTTAGGAAGAAAACAACTTCTTTTTTTTATTTTTTTATTTTTTTTTATTTTTTTTTTTCACTCGAGTAGAATAGAGTAGTTGGTGGGTTCCAGCTATTTTCAACAATATAATAAAAATGTCACTATATCCGTTCTCACTGAAAATGAAAATGGCCAAAACATGCATTCATTTTTAGTATTCAAATCCACTTTTTTGGATATTAAAAATGAAAATTGAGAACAAATCTCAAAACTAAACCAATTTTTAAGTGATGAGTCTCACAAAAAAACTATAAAAAAACTAAAAATAAATTAGCTAATTTATAGCCAACTGTCTGACTCCGCAATAATAATGGCATAAAAACAAAAGTCTCTCTCTCAAACTGATAGCCCACCTCATATTTTCCTACTATCTGCGGACCCACCAACACTCCCACTTGTCTCAATGTTCACTAAGATGGTCACATGGATGCACATTATCCTCTTATGTTTCCACCTTCTCTCCCCTTTTATCTATCTCCTCACAGACTACGATTTTATTTAGTATCTTTTACCACTTTCGCCCAGAAGAGCTCAATTGGTAAGCCCCCAACTTGCACCATAAATGGGAATATGGTGAACTAGTCATCATCCAACTACATACTACATACCCTTCTCCCATTGCAATAGTACTAGGACTTGGTTGTCGTAAAACCATGTATATCACTCAATGATGTGGGGAAAAATGGTTGTTTAGCCTTAATTTTTGAACTATGTAGTCAATCAGCTCCCTGTTCAAACTATGTAGCAAAATACCTTAGTTTTGGAACTCGATATGAATGATGTTGAGTTCAGATTGGAACTCGACATTAACAATTTCAAGTTCTATGTATATTTTTAAGTGGAACTTGACAAAATTCTCAAAAAGAATTAAGTGGCAAAATATGCATAAAAAGTTCCAAGCTCAAGTTCCAAAACATGGGTATTTTGCTATGTAGTTTGAAAATGGGGCTATTTTGTTCGGCTACATAGTTCAAAAAATTAAAGTTAAACTGTCATTTTTTCCAAAATGTGTACCATTATATGAATCCCATTTTCAACATTAAACTTAAAACTGGTCCATATTGTCTCCCGTTTTTAGCATACAAATTTAGTACAATCTCATGGTGTTAAAGAGCAAACCTTTTGTTTAGAGGCTTCCATGCTAAAAACTTCCTAATAAGTCTATTCTCGCATTCTTCCATTTCTCTTTGCCGTATGGACACCGTGATCTTTTTAATTTCATTTTCTTTATTTTCAATCAACTATATTATTTGTAATTTCTCAAAAAAAATCTATATCCATCTCTGAGGATTTTGTCATTGATGCAGTACAAAATCTTGAGATGGAGGAAAAACCCCTAGGCTAGCCAATGAGTTTTTTAGCTACTATCATTGTGTGTTATAGTAATATCTAAAAAGGAAAAAAGTGCATTAAATATGATATGAATGTGCATTAAATAAGGTAATAACTGATGAATGTGAGGTTATCACTAGTTCTGCACAAATAATTGTCACATGCAGTTTTGGTTGTAACATGTTAGTGTAATTAAAAAAAAAACAAATTAAAATTACTGTACTAGAAGAAAATATAAGTACAGTGAAAATTTGTTTTATATCATAACACTAATAAAATATGTGACTCTAGTCTATGTTGATGCCTTGCGGCTGTTCGACCACCCATCGCAGTGACACTCGTGCAAGATTGCGCATGCAGGCTTGGGAGCTCGAGTGCTGTGAAGAAGGGGTAGACCGCTGGTGTGTGATTGGAAAATGAGTCAATTTTAATTGAGTTACCAAAGGTAAGTGAAGTCGTCACCAATCATTGGGTTTTTTCTAAGGGGTGATTGATCATCTGACTCTATTTGATTTTATTATCAATCTTAGGCTAAGAAAAAGGGCATTTTCCCTAATCTAATATGGATGGGTAAAAAATCTTGATTCTTGAGTTTGAAAGTCTGGTTACGTGTGGGGAAGGTGTTAGGGACCTCACAATGCCTGTCGGTAGACAGTCCTTTGTTTTGGTAGAATCTTAATTTAAGGACATTGACGGTTAAAACCAAGCTATTGGCATTAACTTTCAGGGCTTTAAACGGATTGGGCTTTGAGGTTTGGTTTCAGAAAGGGTGTGGTCTTGATCGATGCTTCCCTAGTGTGTTTGGGATTAGTGCCGAATTTCCACGATGAAAATCCGACAGCATTTTGCCTTATTTTCGTGGTGAAAATCCGGCAACACTTCGCCTCAGGTGTGTCATAGCACACAAAACGTTATTCTCACAAAGCTTTTGCTATGAGAATACGGCAACGGAGGTGCCCTATTTTCATGTCGAAAATTCGGCAGAGTTTCACGTTTGATGCGCTATGGTGCATCGGCAGGGTTTCACTCTTGTGTATATGGCATGTGCCAACATGCTTGTGCTAGGACGAGTTGCCAAGCCTGCGCCCTTCAAAGCATCAAGCATATTGATGCGTGTTGCTTACATGAGGAAACCGATGTCACTTAGGTGACGTAGATCAAGACAATCACACCGCAATGATCATGCCCACAATATAGCATAAGCATGCACCTACAACAACTGCCTTGGGCACATGCCCACACTACAAAGTCAAGAGCACTCATGACTAGAGAGGGTCACTCACGTAGCCACGAAAGTCCATCATACAAAGTGCACGATCACCCACATACAAGCATATATATATATATATATATATAGACACACACATACATACATCATTGCACAATGCTATCACACAGAGCTAGAAAGTAAAGCAAACATTGCCAATGTTCCAAGGGTATGGTCTAGCAAGGTACAAGAAATGTAAAATAGACATTGCCATACCTATGGAACTTGGCCCAAGCAAAGTGCATGAAAGATAAAGGATACATAGAGAGGGAACCCTAATACATGATTCTTGGGAAAGACTAAGAGAAAGGGAGAGAGAAAAGCACTCGGGGAGGCTAAGCCTCCTATGTGAGAGATCGGAAAAACTTGGGTGCTCTCAGAAAAGGGTGTAGGCAACAACACCTTTCCTTTTAAGGTTCATATGAGGTTGCCTCTTATTTTATAAGTAAAATAAGAAAACTTTACAAACTATAATATATCTTGAATACTATGCATTCCCATTAATTGAAAATAATTACATCATGGTAGAAAGAACTTTACATTGCTTTGATTCCTAGTTACAATCTAGTAAAAAAGAGGAAAATACAAAGCCTTGTTTCCTAGTTACAATCTACCCAAAATAAAATAAGACACTAAATCTACCAACCTAATATTCTAATGTTCGGGGGCTAGGCTACAAGATGGGAACGTGTTAGGCACCCGCCCTACCCAGACAGAGTCTAGTTTTCTAGACTTTAAATGACCTTTTAAATACCCATTAAAAATGACATGAAAATTATTGTGTCAATATTCCTAGATCTAAAGCTGGTTAATATGCAAAATACTAGATCTGTTGTATTTATGCAGGGAGAAATCATATTTGAATTTTATTTAGAAAAAAGAAAAAGGTTTTTTTAAAAGAAGTTTCAAATTAAACAAAAATGATTTTTTTTTTTTTTGATAAAAGATTCAAATCTGACTTTTTTATTTTTTTTTTATTTTATAGCAAGGAATGGATTTTAAAAAAGAGTTCCTAAATCTGATTTCTTAATTAAAGAACAAAATGAATCTCCAAAAGGAAAATCCAAATCTGATTGTTTAATTAAGAAATAGAATGGTTTTCAAAAGAATTTCAGATCTAATTTTTCAAAGTAAAAAAGAATGAATTTTTAGAATAAAATTAAGATCTGATTTATGGTTTTGGAAAATAAAGGAGTTTTGAAAAATAATTTCAAATTTGATTTTTGGTTTAAGAAAACAATGAGGTTTTGGAAAAATAATTTTAGATCTGATTTTTGGTTTAAGAAAACAATGGAGTTTGGAAAAAAATAATTCAGATCTAATTTTTGGTTTAAGAAAACAATGGAGTTTTGAAAAAAAAAAAAATTCAGATCCGATTTTGTTTTACATAAAGCAACGGATTTAGGATTTAATCATATGCATCACATAACTATATGAAAACAACACATATGTATAAACAAACATACATCATATAACCAAAAGAGAATCAAGGCAGACAAAAGGAAGAACATGTTAAGAGCATGGAGAATTGAATCAGTTATATGAACATGTAAATAAAGAGATGGAAACTTACCTGCGTGAACGAATTCCACAAGGAGAGAATTACTTTAGAAATCATGGAGAATAAATTTTTTTAAAGATATAAAATAAGAGCCACTTAACAGATAAAAAATTCCTAAAGCAAAGCTTCCAGAATTTTTTAATGTAAGGGGAGAAAGAGAGGGGTCAGAGAGAGGGTACTAATTTTTTATTTTAATTTCCTATTTGAAAGTTTTTAGACCCCTTAAAAACACAATTGGATTAACCTAGGTAATTAGCCAAGTTGTTACTTAGTCCAAATTCCAAATTTAGGTTATCACAATCAAACAATCATATCATGCAAAGCAGCGGAAAGATAAATAATACAATGATATGATCACCCAAGAAACCAAACCGGTAAAAACCTAGGGAGGATTTAACCTAGCTATCCTCAAGGTAAACCTGAATCCACTATGAAAGAATCGAAGTTGTTCAACAGGACTTAGACCGCTAACATTCTATTGCTACCCACCAGTAGAAACTTACTGACACGACCACGTGCAAGCTCCGAGACCACGGACTCCTTCTTTCTTGGATTCTCCAGCAAGTACAAGCACACCCGCTTGTGTTTCTTTAAGCTTCTATGGCAGCAATTGAATGATCATCAAGTTCTTGAATGAATCTCCTTCTTGATAATCCTAAACTTGTGTAAAGGAAAGCTCTTCACAGATCTCACAAGAGATTTACACAAAAAACAATATGAGCAACTCTAAAAGGTGGCTAGGGTTTGCCTTATATACCTAGGGAAAAAATACAAAATCCTAAACGTTTTAAATAAACTAGGGCTGAGTTGGAATTTTGTAGAAAACGCATTTTGCCCGAATTTCGATTGATCGAGCCTAAGCTTCAATCGATCGAACCAAGCTGAATTGCACTTTTAATTCTACAACAACTTAAATCCAACTTTACATAAATGAACCAAGTTTGAGCAAGTCTAAACACGACTAAACATCTTGTTTTGATCATAGTTTGCCAACAATACACATTAGAGTTCTAAATACATAAGATCCTAAGTCTTTAGAACCTAACAAACTCCCCCTTTGGCAATCCGTGACAAAACACAACTAAAAACTCAAAGTTTACAAAGAAAAGCCCTTTACATAAAAATGCTCATAAAAACAAATCCAATCCTAACTACTATCCATTAGTTGCAAGTGTAGACAGCAGCTCAATTGAATCAACCTGTATATTTCCTGAAACACTCAAACAAAATGCATAACCGCATGTGTGACAGAAAAACAAAAACAGTAAATCAACAAATATGCAAGCTAACTCTCTCTTTAAGTTAGATACATCAAAAACAATGTTAACTCCCCCTAAATAGAACATTCTTTTATTTTCCACACATATTCCCACATTTCATCTAAATTAACTCCCCCTTTTTGTCACGAATTGAAAAAGATAACTCAAACAAAGAGTAACAAAGGTCAAGAGAAAATAGAAAATCAAGGGAACACAAAAGAATTCAATTCTATAGTGATAGTTTTTTGACCCCTTAAAACACAATTGATTTAACCTAGGTAATTAGCCAAGTTGTTACTTAGTCTAATTTAATAAATCTAGGTTATCACAATCACAAAGATCATATCATGCAAAGCAGCGGAAAGATAAATAACACAAGATATGATCACCCAGGAAACCAAACCGGTAAAAACCTGGGGAGGATTTGACTTAGCTATTCTCAAGGTAAACTTGAATCTACTATCTTGAAAGAATCGAAGTTCATACAATAAGACTTACAAGCCCCCACGCTCGACTTCTTATTGCTACCAACCAGTAGAACTTACTGACACGACCATGTGTAAGCTCCGAATCCACGGACTCTTTCTTTCTTGGATTCACCACCAGATACAAGCACACCCGCTTGTGTTTTCTTTAAACTTCAATGGCAGCAACCGAGTTGATCATCAAGGTGTAGATAATATCTCCTCCTTGAAAACCCTAAGTTTGTGTAAAGGAAAGTTCCTCTAGATCTCATAAGAGATTTACACAAACAGCAATATGAGCAACACTAAAACGGGGCTAGGGTTTGCCTTTTATACATAGGATAAATTAGAAAACCCTAAAACGTTTTAAACAATTAGGTCTGAGTTGGAAATCTGCAGAAAAAGAACATTCTGCCTGAGATTCGATTGATTGAGCCTAAGCTTCGATCGATCGAGCCAGGCCGAAATGCACATTACTTTCTGCATTAGCTCGATTCCAACTTTACATAAAATATACAACTTTGAGCTAGACTAAAACACTTCTAAACACATTGTTTTGATCATGGTTTGCCAACAATACACATTAGAGTTCTAAATACATAAATACCTAACCTAACATATAGAAAATAGAGACAACTCTCCCTACGAAGAGCAACAACTCCTTCTATGAACAACAAGGGTTAAAAACAAGTTTCTCCCCCTATAAAAATAGAAAAAACACAACAAGTTTTAGGAAAAACAGTTTTGGGGAAAATTTAGGAGGTGGGGAAAAGAAAGACACACACACCAAACTTAAAAACTAAGTTGAGGATACACATGAAGAAAAATATTCTCTCTTTCAATAAATGCAAACTTGACACTATATGACTCATAAATAGTTGCATGAGTAAAGAATATTTGCACATTGATTATCCATCATATCTTTTAAGAAAAAAAATTTCTGCAGAGCAATTTAATGTAGAAACTCTAGAAAAATCGAATTTTTGAAAAACAGAGCAATTTAATGTAGAAACTCCTCAAAGCACAATATTTCATGAACGAAATGCATGAGTATGAGATTAAAAGTTTTTCAAAAACACTAGAATTCAACCTAGATCTTCCAAAAATAAGTTTTTCAACCAATTTGTCTCCAAAACCTCAAACATTAAGCACATTTTGCATCAAAATCAAGGAACTTTTAATCTTGGATGGCCACAATAAGATCACACACAATATAATGTACCGAGTTTAGCAAAGAGTAACTTGTATAATGTGTGCAACTAGCAAAATCTTGAAAAACATGTTAGGTGATATGTAAATAGAAATCAATCACAATTTCTACAAAATTCATCACATAGAATTTGAAAGAAACTATCACCAAAAGAGTTACATCATATAACTCCTACATCTCCTAGAAAACAAGCTTGCAATTATGTAAGTTTCTTGATTTGTCTCATATTGTACACACCAATTTTTATTTGATCAGAAACTTATTAAAATAGCCAGGATAATGTACACACCAATTTTATTTGTTTGATTTAACATTAAGTCCAATAATGTACACACAAATTTTAACATTTAAACCGAGGCTACACCTTATGTTCTTTTTGTGCATGTGCTACACTTTCTCGAGCACAAAATCTTACGATATGTACTAAGGTGTTCATGATTGGCTAGTAAACAGTGGTGAGATGGTTATTTATGCATTTCTTTAAAGGTTCAAGTCCGATAGTCAAAGACATGTGACTTCAAGATCAAGACAAAGTGATCAAAACCATAAACATCTTTCCCATACAACATGCACTACAAAGTTTCAACTAGTAAAGTGCAATAAGTAAGCTCATCAAAACTAAATAAGGTACATAAACTTGTTATGTAAAGATAATATGACCAATTCTTGATTATAAATCCAAGATGTGAAATACAAAAATCTTTTTGGTTTTAAAAAATTTATGACCAAAAAACAAAAAACACACATTGTGCTAGATGATTAAAAATGCAATGCATGACAGTGCTTAACTAAGCTATAGAGGGTACACAAACAAGAAATATCAATTTCTTAATTAACTCTTGAGTACATGTACAAACTAATACATACTCATACAAAATCAAAAATAGCTTAGCACATATATAACACATTCTATCCAAGTTTCTCCACAATGTCAAGCATGTTCTAAATCAAGAGAGAGATATCATAATTCATGTAATCCTCAAGAAAAATAAAACAGGACTCAAAATAAAATATTTTTGTCTTTTTGAAAAATTTTCAATGTTTTTGGATTTTATTAATAAAAAACAACATAAAAAAAAAAAACAAAAAAAAACAAAACATGTCCACAAACAATTGAAAGAATTAAATCAGGGACAAGTAAACAACACTCACCTTAGAGAATCTTTTCTCACCCATCTAGCACGAGTCTTCGGCTTTGTAGGTGAAAATCCATAAGAGGCAGAGTGTATTTGAGGGATTACACCAATCTTCTGAGAAAGACTGAAATCCTGCAAATTCCTTTCACAAGACAACAAGCTTAAATTTTTCAAAATAATATGAAACAATTTATATGGACTTATGGCAGGAGAAATATCATCACATATCCTAGATTGAAACACAAAATGCTTAAATTTCAATTTATGACAATTAGGACGAATGTGACTGGAGACACCACAAAAGTGACAAACAGGAACAAATTTAGGAACATCGGTATTCCTAACAACAAATTGTTAGGTTCTAAAGTTTAGGACTTTATGTATTTTAGAACTCTAATGTGTAATGTTGGCAAACCATGATCAAAACAATGTGTTTAGAAGTGTTTAAATCTAGCTCAAAGTTGTATGTCAATGTAAAGTTGGAATCGAGTGTAAAGCAGAAAGCAGTGTGGCTTTCGGCCTGGCTCGATCGATCGAAGCTTAGGCTCGACCGATCGAACGTTGGGCAGATTGCTTTTCTGCAGATTCGTCCAACTCAGCCCTATGTGTTTAAAACGTTTTTAGGGTTTCTTATTTGTCCTAAGTATAAAAGGCAAACCCTAGCCACGTTTTAGTGTTGCTCATATTGCGGTTTGTGTAAATCTCTTGTGAGATCTAGATGAGCTTTCCTTTACACAAACTTAGGGTTTTCAAGGAAGAGACATTCTCTAAACCTTGATGATCAAAACAGTTGCTGCCATAAAAGTTTAAAGAATACACAAGCGGGGGTGCTTGTAGCTGGTGGGAATCCAAAGAAAGAAGGAGTCCGTGGATTCAGAGCTTGCACGTGGTCGTGTCAGTAAGTTCTACTGGTTGGTAGCATTAGGAAGTCGAGTGGGGGTGCTTGTAAGTCCTTTTGTATGAACTTCGATTCTTTCTGATAGTGGATTCAAGTTTACCTTGAGGATAGCTAGGTCAAATCCTCCCCAGGTTTTTACCGGTTTGGTTTCTTGGGTGATCATATCGTGTGTTATTTATTTTCCGCCGCTTTGCATGATTTGATCTTTATTATTGTGATAACCTAGACTTGTTAATCTGACTAAGTAACAACTTGGCTAATTAACTAGGTTTAATCAATTGTTTGAAGGGGTTTAAAAACGAACACAAATCTAGTCTCAAATTTTGGTTTTTGCCTCAACAAAGAACAATTTGGTCTAATATGACCAACAACACCACAAAGGTGACAGGTAGGCACAAAAACAGATTTATTATGCTCTCTAACAGTAGGTTTAGACTTAGGTTTAGAAACTTCAGCGTCAACATTAGAACTTTTTCCTTTGTCTAACCTAGCAAAATAAGCCTTTTCTTTATTATTCCTCTTAAAAGGAGGGATATAAACTTTCTCAGTTTTAGGCTTAAGAGAAACAGAAACACTTCTGCTATTAGCAGTAGGCTTGGTACTAGTCAAATTTTTAATTTTAGCTTTAGATTCAACTAACTCTTATTCCAAGCTTTTCATCTTCTCATCTTGAGAGGAAATTTGATTTCTCAAAAATTAATTATTTTTATTAGATTCATCTAATGTAACAACCAATTTCTCTTTTTCAAGATTAGCTAATTTTAACTCTTCTTTGAATTTCTTAGCAATTTTCATAGATTTCAATAATTCCTTACGGAGAGTTTCACAGGCATCAATAAAATCAACAGAAGCATGAGCAAAAACATTATCAGAAAGACACTTCAAATTTTCCATGACAACAGGGGTCAAGGATTAGGTAGGCATAAAAACAGATTTATTATGCTCTCTAACAGTAGGTTTAGACTTAGGTTTAGAAACTTCAGCGTCAACATTAGAACTTTTACCTTTGTCTAACCTAGGAAAATAAACCTTTTCTTTATTATTCCTCTTAAAAGGAGGGATATAAACTTTCTCAGTTTTAGGTTTAAGAGAAACAAAAACACTTCTATTATTAGCAGTAGGCTTGATACTAGTCAAATTTTCAATTTTAGCTTTAGATTCAACTAACTCTTGTTCCAAGCTTTTCATCTTCTCATCTTGAGAGGAAATTTGATTTCTCAAAAATTCATTATTTTTATTAGATTCATCTAATCTAACAACCAATTCCTCTTTTTCAAGATTAGCCAATTTTAACTCTTCCTTGAATTTCTTAGTAATTTTCATAGATTTCAATAATTCCTTACGGAGAGTTTCACAAACATCAATAAAATCAACAGAAGCATGAGCAAAAACATGATCAGAAAGACACTTCAAATTTTCCATGACAATAGGGGTCAAGGATTAGCTCTTAGATCAAACAAAAGAGCTACGTGCTCTGATACCACTTGAAAGTTTTTAGACCCCTTAAAAACACAATTGGATTAACCTAGTTAATTAGCCAAGTTGTTACTTAGTCCAAATTCCAAATCTAGGTTATCACAATCAAACAATCATATCATGCAAAGCAGCGGAAAGATAAATAACACAATGATATGACCACCTAGGAAACCAAACCGGTAAAAACCTGGGGAGGATTTAACCTAGCTATCTTCAAGGTAAACCTGAATCCACTATGAAAGAATCGAAATTGTTCAACAGGACTTAGACTGCTAACATCCTATTGCTACCCACCAGTAGAAACTTACTGACACGACCACATGCAAGCTTCGAGACCACGAACTCTTTCTTTCTTGGATTCTCCAGCAAGTACAAGCACACCCGCTTGTGTTTCTTTAAGCTTCGATGGCAGCAACTGAATGATCATCAAGTTCTTGAATGAATCTCCTTCTTGATAATCCTAAGCTTGTGTAAAGGAAAGCTCTTCACATATCTCACAAGAGATTTACACAAACAACAATATGAGCAACTCTAAAACGTGGCTAAAGTTTGCCTTATATACCTAGGACAAAAATACAAAACCCTAAACGTTTTAAATAAACTAGGGCTGAGTTGGAATTCTGCAGAAAACACATTCTGTCCGAATTTCGATCAATTGAACTAGGCCAAATTGCACTTTTAATTCTGCAACAACTTAAATCCAACTTTACATAAATGAACCAACTTTGAGCAAGTCTAAACATGACTAAACATATTGTTTTGATCATGGTTTGCCAACAATACACATTAGAGTTCTAAATACATAAGATCCTAAGTCTTTAGAACCTAACACTATTTATAGAGTTTTGGAGCTTAGAAAATAATCTAGGTTTGATCAGATATGAATTAGGTTGAATTTTTATCCCTAAAAAATCGAATCGGATGTGCTTTGGCTTGATCTAATCATTTTTGGGCTGGGCCTTGGAGCTGTGAGTGCCGATTGGCACTCTCAAGTGCCAAGCCCAATCTCCTATTTTTGTTCGAATTGGACTCTTTTTTGAGGGTTTTCTGAGTTGGGAATTGCACTTGGATGTATTTTCAACTTATATTCCAAAATAAATCCCTTTTATTTTGATAATCATGTCCTTAAAATAATAATTATCTGATAGATAAATATTCTAAAAAGACTTAATTATCAACAATTCCCTTGATATCTGATTATCTATTTTATTTTTATGCAACCAAGCTTACTGCTGATAAAATACAACAGCTAATCACATAAATTATTCAATTAATTTTAATTGTTGACCAATCAAAATTAATTTCAATTAATCACACGTGATCAGTTTCACCCACATACAATGCATATAGACCATGAAAACTTGATCTTGTGATATCTTTCAATTTGACAGTCTGATTTGGGAATCGGGCATATCGTCACACCGTTAGAATCTCAAGATCATTTTTATGATATGTGATGAATGACTTAATGCATGAAATGCAACTATGATTTTTTGGGTACTTGAAATGGTCATTTCAGTCATCTTCCAAGATTAAATTATGGGTGCAAAATTGAGTGTCTATATCCTAATCTACTAAACATTACCCTTTTTGGGCTTGTGTCTTCTTGCTTGCATCCTTGCCCTTTTTGCTCGCGCCTAGGGGTTCGCACCCTCACTCCAAGCATCCTTGCCCCAAGCATGTACATGCAACAAATAAAGAAAGCAGCCAGCAAACAAGCAAAGGGGAGAACAAAGAGGTAAAGGGAGCATGCAAAGTGACACATTAGCAAAGAGGGCCAAATGGGGGCCAACAAACATGCTAAGCACACGAAAGGGCAAGCAAACATGTCATCAAAAAAAGGGGGGGTGTCCTAGGAAGACAAATGTAGGTTTGGATAGTTCCATGAGTTTGGAGTATGGACGACACACATGCCATCAAACAAAATTCCTAAAAGGGACTCGGGGTCTCGTGTATCAAAGATGGGTGTGAACCTGCACGAGATAGTAGGAATTAGGCTTGATGACACAAGCAAGCAAGGACTCATGCATGAACATGTAGGCAAGAATGCAAAAATGCAAAGAAAGCCAAATAGGTGGCTGTAGACATCACATTTTTACGACTCGGGCCCCTGTTCCCCAATTATGTTGAATTTTAAGACCCAAGGTTGGTTTGGGGCCCAATCAAAAGTTAAATGACTTAGGAAGTGTTAAAATGAAAATTATAACTTTTAAGAAGCAAATAAATCAATTTTGAAAAATAAGACCAAAGGAAACCCTCACTATGCGCAGGCAGGCTCGATCTTGCGCATGCATAGTGATTTCCAGAAACTTAAACAAGGCAAGTTTTTTGCATTTATGTTGAGGTTTGAAACGAATCCCACATCGTCTGGAAATTGTTCCAAACCCCTTTTTTCACACTATAAAAATCCTTACATGGTATATTTTCAAAACACACAGATATCTCACTGGAAAACACTAAGATTCACTAGAAATAGCGAATCAAAAAGAGAGTTTTTGACAAAATACTCTTAATATCTTGTAATTGCTAATGTATGTAGGGCTGGCAGTGTGTAAACTTTTTGGTTAGGTAGTTAGCATGGAAACACCTGCTAGTTTTTTTTTTTTTTTTGGTACCATTCCTGTAATGAAATGAATACCCCTGTTCCTTGATGTTTGGATTGGCAGTGTGTTGGTGATGTGTTATGCAATGGTAAATATTTTTAAACTTGCCTATTGAATTTGTGAATCTGTGCCTAAATACTATAAATCTGTGCATATTTACTAGGAAGCATAGTTAAGTCAGGCATGCCTAGTTATGTTAGGCATACATTTACTATTTCCTTGCCCAAGATGTATTTGGCTTCAAGGTTCTCATTATGGGTGAAATTTCCAAATAATGCACCAATCTATATATTACTAAAAGTTGAAGCGTAGCTTTTAATACTGCTGTGCTCAGGTTGTGCCACGTCAACAACCATGTCATTCCAATTTTTTTTTTTGGTCCTACAATTTGAAAATGGTTTTTGCAAATTTCAGAATTATAGTAACTCTTGCATAATAAATCCCAGCCCTATAATAAATCTCAGCCCACTACTTATTTACTTACTTCCACTATCAAGCCCAAACCAAAGCGTTTTCAGCTTAAACCTAAAGCCTTTTCAGCTTAAAGGAAAAAAATAAAAAATAAAAACCGTGGAAGGTGGAAGTGTGGAACCCTAAAGGATTTTGCGTGATATAACGTGAGGAAAGCAGAGAGACTAAAACCATGAAGGAAAACAGAGAATCTGAACTTGTGATCCCCACCTTCCTGCTCTACTGTTTCGCATTAATCCACCTTTTTGAGTTCCTTCCTTTCTATCTTCCTTTCCACATGGTGTATAAATACTGACAGTGCCTGCTTCAGTTGAGGTATGTTTAAATCTCATTTCTTTTTTACTCCATTCTTTTGCTTGATGATTTTTGTTTCCCTTATTACATTTGTTATATGGATTGGTTTGCTGCTTGGTTTTGAATCTTTATTATTGTTTTGAGAGTTTGGGACTTTGACGGAGATATAATTGATTAGTTAAGAAACAGAGAGAAATAGAAAAGCCCAGGACAATTGATTGGATATGGACTCTTTAAAGATTATCTATATCTTTGTGCTGTGCTTTGGCAAATTGATTGATAGCTGCTATCATATGCAGTCCGCTCTTTAAGTCTTATCTATATCGAATACGGAGTGTGCTTTGGCAAAACATTGTATACTTTCCTTCTTACCGTTTTTCTTTTCCGTGTTTTATTTTTTATTGTAAAGGTAGGTTTTAATTTATGAAATAAGCTATAGTTGGATTGGTACCCAATTAGTTTTGGTGAAACTGTACTTTTGGCTTAGGTGGTATTCCTGTATCTTCTTAGTTTGATTTTTAATATTTATGTAGTTTTGTATAGTGCTTTATTTCCCTTTGTACACTTTGTTTACCTAGGTTTTTTTTTTTTGCTATGGCTCTTTTTCATTTCCGATAAAGTTTCACATCTACTAATAAAAAAAAAAAAAAAAAAAAAAAAAAAAAAAACACCAATGAGGGAGCTAACTCAGCTATGTCCAATCCTTGACTCGGGTGTGTTTACAAGGATAGGAAAGGAGAGGAAAGATGAGGAATGGGGTGGGGAGTTACCCTTCCCCTGTTTGGATGTCTTGAGGGGGAGAGGATTTGAGGGGATTTCATAATATCATGAGTTGAAGCTGATCTTCTTTCAGACTTTGTTTGAATGGACAAATACTTTGGGTGTTCTTACTTTATTGATTTGTGGTTGAAAGCCACCACAATTGGGAGTTTAGCCATGCCCACTTCCAAAGTAGTATTGTAGTTGTGGATTGCTTAGGGAAGAAGTTGAGAATTGCAGACTGAAAGCATTATTGCTTAAAGTGAATTCATAGCACCCTGAAAGCTTGGATTATATTTATGGTCATTGAAAGTATAAGACATTGTCTTTTTGCCATTCATATAAAATCATAACTTTTTTGTTCTTTTGTTAATTACTTTATTTATTGATTAGCTGTTAAGGTTGCTGTCAAACACAATACTAGATCTTAGTAAAATTGATGAACCTACTTTACTGTGAGACCTAGCTGATATGGATTTTATATTTTTATTGAATTAGTTCTCCAAATTTGTGCTAAGTGTTTATTAGGTAGAATTTGGTTATATAGATGATTCACGAAAATCCTTAATTGTAATTTGAGATGCGACTAACATTTTTCTTGGACTGTGATAAATGGTATTGAAAAATTTATTTTGTAGATGATGCAAAGACACATTTATTTATTCATTTAAGGATCCATACGAGAAATTGTATGGGAGTTTTTTCAGACATTACCATCATCTTCATTCTTCATTGTCAATTTTAAAAAAATAAAAATAAATAAATAATACAATTGTTATACTAAGTGAGGGAGGGAGATTCAAACCTTTGTTTTTCGCTTTTATGAGATCAGATATTCTCTCTAAGTTACAAAGCTCTTAGCATTTTTCATTGTCAGTTAACATCTTTGAAAGACAGAAAACGAAAAGCCCAATACATTTCTGAACCTGTCCTGTAATATTAGAACATAAAAGACTATAATTCAAACCAAACAGGAAGGCCAAGTGACGGTACTATGTAGTGTGCGCCACTATGGAATTGTTCAAAATTAGACAACTTCACTGCTTTGCATGTAGTAGCTATAATTGATATTTATGCATGCTTTGGTATAATCAAAGCTACCCTGAGATTTCATTTGGGAGGAGAAATTAAATTTTGTTTTTGCTAAGTGTGCTTCTTTTAGTTTTCTTTTAGAGTTCTCACATGTCCAATTAAGCATTTTGTTAACTTTGGTACGAATTTTTCATGTTTACTCAAAGTGAGAGAAAATCTTTTATTTGAAATGGTTGAGATTTAAGGAGTTGTTGTTGTCGTTGATATCAGTGACGATCTCTACTAATTTTTTCTGCATCAATATTGGTAATCTAAAACTTGAACAGTTTGTGTTTTTAAATTAACCTTACTTCCCATAGAAAAGATGGTTTTTAATCTATTCTATATATTTATTTTATTTTGTTGAAGTGTTTGAGCTTGATTTAAACATTTTTCTTCTATCTTTCTATATCTAACTACAAAGGTGCATCGAGAGTTAAAGATGTGTGCATCGTTTTCAAAATTACTTGCGATGAGCGAAACATAGAAGTGTGAGTTTATCTTCATTCCCATGAAGTTCTCTTTTCTCCTTTATTTGATGTTAATAGTTTTAGAACTAATCCCATTTAAATTTGATGATTTGTGTACACAAATCTGATGGACTATTTTGTGCATTTTTATAGATTTTAACTCAATATTGTTCAAAATCCTAAATTCCTTGATGTGTGCTCTAGCAAATTTTAATTTGAAAGTAAGATTACTTTGAAATTTTCTTAGGATTTACTAAGATGTTCAAGTTTATTATCTATGTCCCTTCCCATTTCGCACTTTTTTTTTTTTTTTGGGTGAATGATCTTAATCTATCTAGCAGATTACATTGCACTGTTGTTGACTACAAGTATTTTTTACATGGGCTGCCAATGGACTCTGATTATCACAATTGGGTATTATCTTAAAAACACTCTCTTTCTTTTTGTATCATTGTGTGCAAGTTTGTATTTTTAAAAAAAAATAATTTTGGTTTGGTTATTAAGAAAGTGTAGGGATATAATACATATGATAAATTTTGGATTTTTATTTAGTATGTTTGGGATTCAAGCATCTTTATATAGTTGTTTGGGCTAAAGTTTAACAGGGATGGTGAAGGCTCAGTGTGCTAGGATGATGCCTTTGAGAAGAGGTAATGGATTCCTAAAAAAGATGAGAAATTAACAGTTTACAACTTTACATTCAGCAACATGGCATTTGGAAATGGAGTTAGAATCCAAAACCTTATGGTAGGAAACATGTAAATGTTCAATTTCAATGAATAAAAACTCAAGTCATAAAATTTTCATGGTTGTTTGCAGTTGTTCCTCTGAATGATTATTTGATTTAAAGTTTTCTTTTAGTCTTTTCTTTTAGGTTTGGTAAGGTCTGGGAAGAGTCGTTCACTTATCCAAAAAAGGTTTGGGAAGAGTTGTAGACTTTTTTGGATGAATTATGTGGAAACTTTTGCAAATAAGAGGAAACTATACTCAAGCTTTATAAATTTTTATTCATTTGAAAACTATTTTATCAAATTTAGTTTGTTAAATTCTGATTAAGATGAATGGATAATTCAAAACAATGAGTACACTTATTTTTTATTTGTTCATTTTAAATGTTGTTACACACAGTATATTTATATATTGATTGCTGCATCATTATTATGTGAGAAAAGTCTTTCTAGGTATCATTTGGCTGCCACATCTATAAAACCCTAAAACTTAATACCACATGCAAAACATGTACAAACTTCAACATCAATGATGTACTAGCGGTGATTAAAGTTTGCAAGGTGTTCCATAATTATTATGAAGTTAGCAAAAAACTTGGTAAAATTGTTGATGTCTGTTTAGGTTTTGTGCAAATGTGATTTTTACTTAATATTGCTTGCTAAAAACGAATGGGAGGATTACCTTTGTCATTGCAGTGGTTCATCTTGAATTGGCTTGAGTTTTCACTTTTTATTTTATTTTTCAAATATTATTAAAACTATGATAGTTCATGTAAAATTAAAAAGCTTTAATGTATAAACTATACTTTCATAAGATTTTCCTATGCATCGCACGTGTTAGCGACTAGTTGATTGTTAAATCTTAAAGTAAATAACAATTTGAGCTATTTTCTTGATCCTACTCCTGAAATGAGAAATAAATACTATCTATCCAAATTTATGGGTTTTTATAATGACATACCAATTCAATCAAAGCGTCCATCACAAATCCTGAAAAATCAGTCTCATTTTGATTAAAACCAGAACATAGAATATGTTAAGAGTTATCAAGCAACACTTGTGATTGGGGGCTGAATTGCATCCAATCAATTTTTGGGCAAAGGGAAAGAAACAAGGTTTGAAGGAGGTGTACAATAAACCTATAACAAAACTAACTTGTAACTAAACAAACCTGTCAGTGTCTATTTTAAACATGAAATATAGAAACTCTAAATACCAATGGTCCAAGGATATCAACACAACAAACTTGTCAGTATCACTAGTGTCAAGATATATAACAAAGCTTAATAAAATATTAAACAAAACATCTTCATTACCAACTTCTCATTGTTGTGAAAACCAAAACAGGACACAAGATTCAATATTAACCTAAACAACACAAAGGCAATAGAAAAACATCTTTAACTTATCATTAACTGCTACTCATTGCTATGAGTATTAATACAAGACAAAGGGTTCATGTTTAAACAAAACAACACTTGCTACCATCACCAGAATCACACAAAACAACATGGCATTGTTCAACTATAACACTTACTACCACAGTTAACCCAAAACACCAGTATTACACAAACACCATAATTACATAGCTAAGCCAACAGGGCATTGTTCCATTGTTAACCCTATCACCATAAATACACAAAACAATTGACATTCATCAAGCAAAGGAAAAATCAACTTGTGCTCTCTTCATTTCCTTGGACCATGCACGGATGATTGACTCTCAACATGTCTGATTGCTTCCATGTATTTGGATGCATTCTTAGAAGCCTTCAAAGTCTCTATGTGACCACCCTTTTCTTTTTCTGCCTTGGATTTGGGTTGCTGCTGCTGGAGTTGTGATGTGCACCTGGATTCTGTGTGGTGCTGCCAAACTGGTGTGGTGCACCTGGAGTGGAGCTATGCTGCTGTGTATAAGAGTGGATGAATGTGCTTTTGTTGGCTTGAAATGGATTGGATGAACTTGTCCTGGCATGAGATGTTGCACTTGGACTGGATTGGTGCATACTGGTTTGAGATGGTGCAAATTGAGTGGCTAAGCTTGTCCTGGCCTGAGATGGTGCACCTGACCTGAAGCTGGGCATGCTGGACTGGTATGGTGCACTTGGAGTGGATGAGCTGTGCATGTTGGATTGGTATGGTGTACTTGAAGTGGATGGGCTTCGCATGCTAGACTGAGGCGGTGCACTTGGACTGAAGCTATGCATACTGGCCTGGTATGGTGCAAATGGTGTGGTTGAGGCTGTCTTAGCCAGTGATGGTGCACTTGGATTGGAATAGTTTTTGGTTTTGCTAGTCTACAAACAAGAAATTCACACATATTAATATTAAATACTGAAAAACAACTGTTTTACACACATGTCCATATATTACCTTGTTAGATGTACTAATTCTGTTTGTAGTGCCTGGCAGTGAGGAGTTTCCCCCAATCTTTCACCCTTGCAATTTCTTCTATTATGCCCTAACTTACCACAGGCCTTGCATTGCTTAAAGATGTCAGCTTTTCTACTTATTGGCTCATTAGGTTCCCTTGCTCTCTTCTTCTTAGGTTTGCGAGGTGGTCTTCTTTTGATGGGAGGCTGAACTAGGGTCACACCACTGGGTCTCCAAATATTCTGTCCATTGATTGGTGCTATGATTGGTTCATAGCATGCCTTGTATGTAGAGACATGATAACAGGGGTGAACATACTGCTTATCATTTTGTCTATTGAAAAATAGGAAGTGGATTGCATGAGCACAGGTATGCCAATTATATCCCACTTCCTACAACTGCAGTGTGCTGTGGCCAAGTTAATAGTGAAACTTTGTAGACCATTTTTTACTTCAAACTGTGTATGCCTTGCCCAACAAGCTAACAACCTATTGGCTACTAGCTTTTCCTTGTGCAACCTCTTTAGAACCTTGGCACAAATATCTGATTCTACTCTTAAAATCTTCTCTTTGTTCTCTTGAAACCTAGTCATGAGATATAGCCTGATGCCCTCAAGTTGAAAGCACATACAAGTACGATGAAACATTAGATATTAGTTGCAACACCTGCCAAAAATAGTACCAAACAATGAACCTAATTAACTGTAGGTGATCACAAAGACACATACCATGCTAATTATAGGCTTAGGCTTGAATTTAAGAATCCTAATGTTGAAACTCTCACACATATTGTTTAGTATAGTGTCAGTCAAGCCATCATCACTAAACATGTGTCTGGCCCATTTTGTTGTTAAATGAGCATCCAACCAACTGTGTGCATTAGCATCAATTTCTTTCAGCTCATCCATCACCCTATCAAACTCTTGTTTATAAGTTGCCTTAACTGCCTTCCAAAACATATCTCTGATCAGAACACCAGGATGGTTCTTCCCAAAGTTGTTATAGAGGTGCTTGCAGCAAATTCTATATTCATATTGTGACCAGTTATCAATGAAAATTTACACCAACCCCTGTCACAAACAGTATCACAGGCAAATATGTGAAGTTAGTGTCTTAGAGATACAATAAGTAGATGAAGATTAAAACAACCAAATGGAGAATAAACTACATACCTTCTGTTGGTCTGACATAAACACTCATCTCCTATTCTGACCTATGTCTGCAAGTAACAGATTGATGAACCAAGTTCAAGAGTCCTTGGTTTCAGCCTTTACTATTGCATATGCAAGTGGAAAATACTCTTCATTAGGATTTCTGCATATTGTAGTAATCAATTGCCCCCTGACTTGTTCTTCAAATGGCAAGCATCCAAACCATTGAATGGCCTGCATCCAACCAGAATCCCTTTCTTGCAGCCCTCCAAATACATATATAGCCTCTCAAAATAAGGCACCCCACACACCAAGTCCATCTCAGCCGCCAAATCGCCATCATTGATGTAAAGTTGTGATTTACAACTATGTGTTTTGTTGGCTTTAATTTCATGCCAAATTTGATTGTAATTCTATTCAATCTTTTGTACCCTGTATTTGTTATGGGATTTGACTGTAAAGGTTGTGTGATAGAGAGTGAGTGTGTGGAGACTCAAGCAATTGAAGACTGAAGAGATTTCACGGGTATCTCGCGACTAAGCATCCTGCGAAGTGACTCATGTGACTTGCACATGCTAGAATGCGAAGAGTCAGGACAGGATGGAGACAGCTGTGTCTCGTGAGTATCTCGCGGGTAAGGCCTTCCTGCGAGACACCCTTGAGACATTCTATTTTGCCAGACTGTTAATTCTGATACACACTTTTGGTGCCTACACTATTTATACTCACATTACCCATAAATGTTAAGGAGTGCTTCTGAGAGAAAACCTTAGCCAAATACCTTGAGAATTAGAGATTGTCATACCCACAATTCTCTACACAATTGCTTATGGATTTTCCTCAACTCTTACCTCTCCATTTTCATACCATTGAGAGGTTGATAGCCCAAACACTTGGTTGTACTATTGTGTATAAGCTCCATCAACATATTCTCGAGTCTTATCTCTAGCCCTACTTTCTTTTCCTGCACTTATGTTTAGGGTATACTTCTCATGGACAACATCTTGGATGTCTCTCAGCTTGATATTAGGCTGTCTTTTCACCTTCTTCATCAACTTCTTTCCAATGTATGATGAAGTACACCTAGAATTCTTATAACTTCTAGAACATGTGTGTTCTAAAGTCAATGTTCTTAGTTGGTAGCTCCTTTCCCTTGGCACCTTTATTAGATAGGCAATAAACTTGCAGTTTTCCTAGCAGACAACTCTTACCCTTTGCAGATCATGTTTAACAAATTTGATCCCCCATCCACCATGAATTGCATATTCTGTTATAGCTTACTTGAATTGCTTAGGTGCAGTAAACAACATATTTTTCTTAAAAGAAATATGCTTAGCCTTAGCCACTGGCTTAACCAAAGGGAACTTCCTCACTTCCTCATTTTTTGTCCCCTTCCCTCTCCCACATGTGTACTTTTATCATCCTCCGAATTATCATCACTATCATACCAAAGCTCATCATCAGATGATGATTCCACAAGATCGTGCAATTCCTCACTCTCATAATCAGAGTTCATTACACCAGAACCCATTTGGCCTGGTTCAACAACATCATTATCATTCTTACCATCCCAACTATCACTACTATCTTTGACAAAGTCCCTAACACCATGGTTTAACTCTAACTCATCTTCTAGGCCATTTCCCCCACCATCACTTCCCCCACTATCATTGCTATCACTTATATGAAAGACCTCGGGTGGGTGCTCAATGATAGGTTCTTTACCTACTCTCCTTGAACCCGCTTGAGAAGCAACCACCTTAACGCGAACATCAGCACTAACCTCTTCCATAATAGGTCCTTCACCTACTCTCCTAGCATACACCTGGTTAGCATCTACCTCATTTGGCTCATCCTTATTGTTAAAAGTTTGATCATTAGCATACATGTCATCACTATCATAAAAACTGTAAAATTCACCCCCATCATGGTCATCATGTTCATTGCATCACTATCATCACAGTCATAATAACCTATAAGATCTTGCTCCATTGCCAATGGTTGCATACCCTCACCAACATCCTCTCCTTTATCAACTAATATAGGATCATCTATTGGTTGCTTTACATACACATGAATCTCTTTATGACCCCTCACTAATTCTGTCATGTACATGGCATCATGATCATCAACAACCAAATGAAAATCTACCCTTTCTTGGTCCATACCAGACATTTTATACCACAGCCTGCTAACAGAGGTGTACCCAAAGTCCCTACATATACCTTCTATCTCAACCTTGGACCACCTTTCAAGGTCACAATTATCAACTACATCTACTATACCTCCCACATATTTTTTAGGATTCTTAGTAAAATAGCCACCATTATGCATAGATATACTAAATAGCTCATCCATTCTACATGCAACATAACCCCAAAACCAATTAAACAATGCTAGTTACAGAATAAAACAACATTTATTTAAGAAAACAATACTCATTTACCAACACAACACTTAATGAAATAGTTCATTCTACATGCAAAATTTCCCCAAAACCAATTAAACAATGCTAGTTACAGAACAAAACATCACTCATTTAGCAAAACAACACTCATTTACCACCACAACACCTAATAAAATATTCCATTCTGCATGCAGACAACACAACACTTAACAAAGTATTTACCAACATAACACTTAATCAAATATTTAAGTAACAACACAACACTTACTTCAATAGTTTTGTCATACTAAAACATACATATGCATAGTCATCAAAACTTGAATTACACAAAAAACCCTCATACAATAATGTTAGGCTTACTTAATTCTCTTCAACAGGGGCATACAGGGAACACATGGACCACAATGTAAACCATAAACAAACACATGCAGACAGGGACCAACAAATAGTCAAAAGTCAAAACATACAAAAACATTGTGGCCCTTACTACCAGATCCAACCAACAAACATATTGTAAAGCTATAAATAAGGACACAGACAGAGAGAGATAGAGAAAATACCTTTTCACAGAGACATAGGTCTCCCAACTTTTATTTTCTCCGCTATTACAAGAAAAGTGTGGGTATCTAGCTTCAAGTGGCAGAGATGGTTGATGATGGTGGTTTGAGAGAGTGGTTGATGGTTTGAGAAGAGAGAGAGAGAGAGAGAGAGAGAGAGAGAGAGAGAGAGAGAGAGGGTGAATCTAGGGATTCATGTTTGATTTGGGGATTTTTTAGTCTCTACTCGCTAGATTTGGTTGGTGAGTGCCTCACATGACATACACGTGATTGGGTTTGGGGTGGTAAAGCCACGTGTGAAAAAATAAGCTTATTTTATTTCTTTGTTAGCCACGTATGCTTTTTCCGTTTGTTGGTTGACGACAAGGACTTAAATGTCACGAGTTAATTGGTTTAGGGACTAAAAGTGGTGAAATTAAGATGTAGGGACTAAAAGTGCATCACACCTTTTTTTTTTCTTCTTCCTCTTCATGTTTTGTTTGTTTATTTATTTATTTTAGATCCATATAAAAAAAAATTAACTGTTAATTTGTAAAAATTATTAAATTGATGTTTGGGGATTAGAGATTGGCATATTAATTGAAGGACAAAACTTAGGTAAAATACCTTAGATGTTGTTCCTTAGGTTCCCCTCTTAATATTTAGTCATGTGGATACTTAACTAAAAAATATACTTTCATTCTATGAGAAAAAATTCACGTGACAAAATCTTAAGAGGGGAATCTAAGGAACAACACCTAATTACTGTACTTTAAGTCTTGCCGTTAATTGAAATATAGACTTATAGTTTGAAGACTTTTCATAATTTATATGGATTTTGATTAATAACACACACACACACCCGCTCGCGCACACACACACACATATATAATAATGATAACCCCGAAATGTATTGAAATGGTACACCAAAATAGACCAGTACCAAAATATTCCGTTCTAATGAAGAAACTGAAATGGGGTCTAAAATGGTATTAAGAACATTGCTGCAGACTATTGGGACATGAGTTGTGAGGATGCTAAAGGAGAAACTAGGATAGAAAATAGAAGGGATTGAGGTGGAGGAAGAACCATATATAAAATAAGGGGAGGAAGGGAAGGTGGATAATTAAAATGAGGGACGAACTTACAGTAATGCACCATACAAAATCAAACAGCAGTGACAATGTAGCAAACTTGTAGTATGGGAAAAAGACCTAGATAGAATGTGTAATGTTATTTATTTATAAACTAGTTACATTACAGTCCCATGAAATCTGACTCGCTCTTTTATTTACTGGTTTTGATGCTATAAAGCTCCCTTAGCATTCACATCTGGTTTGTAAAAAATTCTTTTTTTTACTGTTTCTCTCTCTTCCTCTTCCTGTCTCTCCCTCTTCCTCTAGGCAACCAGGCTCCAGCAAAACCCATTAAAAACCCCCCACTCACATCCCATTTAACCCACCAGACATTGGCCAGCAACCACCACGCCACCACCATGCCAACTTGCAAACCCATTAAAAAAAACCACCAAACCCACCAACAAGAATCACCAATAGGAAAACACACACACACAAACAAACACAAACAAACCACCAAAAACCACCAGACATCGGCCACAAAAACCATGCCACCATTAAGAGAAAAAAAAAAAAAATACTCAACAACCAAACAAACCCACAACCCATAACCCCATGCCACCACTGCACCACCGTGACTCACCACGCCCCACCCACTATAGACCCACCACAACATAAACCCACAACCCACCACTTCTCCGCCACCAGATTCGACTCACAATACCCCTCAGCCCAGTAGATCCCTGCTTCATCGGCGTGGAGGCCCAACCACTAAAGATGTGAGGAAAGAGAGAGTGAGAAAGAAATGGACTGAGACCAAAGAAAGAGAAAGAGACAGACAGAGGAGAGAGAAAGAATAAAAGGGATTAAAAGAATGAGATGAGGAATTAATTTGAATATTTTATTTTTGCAATTGAGCTACAGTACCATCATAAAAATAGGATGGCACTGTAACACAATTGCAAATTTTTTTACAATTCTAAGACTTTGCAAGACCGGGTAATAGGGGTTTTTGGGGCTCTGATGGTAAATATTACCAACATATGGCATTTACAAGACCCAATGTGAATGCTCTTAGGCTTTTTGAAGTGGAGATATGAATCCCCTCTTCTTCATCTATTGTCATTTGAAGCGTCTAAAGTCGCTCTATGAATTCTGAGTCCATCTCGACAGCCTAAGCATGTACAAACACTCCTAGCCCTAAGGAACTCTCTTAGGCAAACCAAGACAAGAAAGAGAGACTCCTAAGTCCTAGCCTAACGAGAGGAGAGCTAATAAGTTCGGGTTTGGACAATGTATTGGTAGAAATTACAAATATTATTTAGAATTTATAAAATCCCATGTTTCCTTCACATACTGTCATCACCAACAACTTAATTTGGAAAGTTCATTATATCCACTACTATATGTTAAAATATTGGCGTTTATTGCTAGAAATAGATTCAAGTTGCTTAGATCCATATATCTGAAGTGCAGTCACCACCAGGATATCTCATCTCATGGGCTAGGGAAGGACCATTAGGTTCAACAGCAAAATCCACGAAAAAATTCGGGTTTATTTTCAGACCACCTTTCTCTATATCAACATCAATTTGCAACATGTGAGATCCTTTCTCCACAAGATTAGGATAAAATTGATGATCCCATGTACTGAAGAGTGAGTTGGTGACATAGAGTCTCTTTCCATCTAAACTTAATTGGATCATTTGAGGCCCCCCTCTTAACTGATTTCCCTGAAAGGAAAATATGAAGCGAACAACATATTAAACTAGGGGAACTACATGGAGCAAAAGTACTATCTTAGTTTGAGTGATTAAATAGTTTGTGCCAGACCAATGCACATAAACAACATAAACATAATTAAATTGGTGTACACTAACATGAACAACATATTAAATTAAGGGAACTACATGGAGCAAAAGTATTGTCTTAGTATGAGTGATTAGCCCATTTGGTAAGAGATTTCTAGTAACGTTATTTAAGTATTATGGAAATACATGAGTTAAAAAGTGTTGTGGAACACTAACATGTAACATCAGAGATAGGAAGATGCTCAAATAGTATTATTTTTCTACAGCCTATCAAACGAATGGTCTAGGCGTCTAGCTGAACTAGGCATATACCTATATGGGATAAAGGCACTCGTGATGAATATATAACAGGTCACTTATACGTTGTCTAGCCACTCACATATAGTGTATAGTGTTATCACGTCAAGGTTTAGGTGGTCCATGTGCATCTATTACGAAATGATAATGATTGATGGTCACCAGAAAATGAACAAAGCACTCAGTAGATTAATAATACATCTTTTTTTTATAGAATCATGATGTAAATCAGAAGCAGAAAGAACCAGACAGATTATCTGATGCATCTCTGTGTGAAATACTTCTAGTGCAGGAACTGTTTTAACTGATATCTAAATTGCACATAAGCAGCATTCCCAACCAAGCCTATCTTGTTTAGGGAATTGTTACTAAAAGCACCCAATCAATCATCAATTAGGCAGCAATAAGCTATAGCTCAGAAAGAGTTTTAACTTTTACAATGGAGTTCATACAAACCTGGATCTCTGGAACATCAAATTGCCAAGTTTTTCCATCTTCTCCCTCGGCCACTATTGGGCTTCCCTTTTGAATTAGTCCCCCAACCCATACTTGGCCTGTCAATATAGGATTCTTAGGGTCCTCAATGTTATACTGCCTCACATCCCCATGCAGCCAGTTCACAAAGTACAGAAAACGATCATCAAGAGAGATCAGAAAATCAGTTATAAGCCCAGGCATTTCTGGAAGAATCCAATTTTGCACCTTCAATGGCTTCACTGATATTGCAATCTGCAAATATTAATCAATGCCTCAAATAAAAAGACAATACAGAGCAAATTGCAAGGTGAACACAATATGGCACACTAACATACAGACATACATAAATATCTTATGTACATACCTCATGGCTCCAAGAGCCATCTTGGGTCTGAAAAAATCGCACCATGTTACTTGTCAAAGCACAACCAACAAACCCTGTATCTTTCGAAGGATCATGCAGGAACCTTATCTGCAAAGGGGTTACATTGAGACAAAAATAGATCCAGACTTATTATGTTCTGATTAAAAGAAAAAAAATATAAATTAACAAATAATCATGTTGGCCATACTCTAGATGTAGGAAACCAGACTGTAGTCTGTAGATTGTCTATGCACTCACCTCCAAAGGTAAGAGCCCTGTACTGCCAAGATCCAATGTTTGTTTCAGTTCACCACCTGGCCAGCTGTACACATGCAAATGCCTCCCATAAAGACCATCAGAAACATGCTGAAGGTTGAAACCTTTAGTGAAAGCAGCAGGGGCACCCCATGAGGAGCTTATCATTGTCTTGTGTTGTGGTTGGTACCAGAAATCATAGCCAAAAAGTGGACTGTGCCCTGGTTTCTCCCACCTGGTAGATGTGAAGGGAGCTTTAAGGTTACATCGTAATCAAATCTACAGTAAACTGTTGGGTATGTTCTTAAAATTTAAAAGGAAACTAATTTTATTAAATAGAGTTTGACATATAATGCAAAATATGACCATGACATATGCAATTATCTTTTTCACCATTTGCATTGATGGAGTCATTCTAGTGAGGGCGAAATTGCTTCTTTAGGACAGAGGATTAAGTTCCATGCCTCGGCTCAAATCGATAAGTTTATATCTCTTTATACTCTCATCTTATATCTCTAATCTGTTTTGTATTTTGTTAATTTGGGCAATTTTCAAACCTTACTTCCAACAGTAAACATGCTCAATTTACAATGCCAGGAATTCAATCATGCTATTAAACTGACACCATCTCCGTGAATATTTAAATAGATTTCCAGTATTACTGTGTATTGTCAATCTTGTCTTTAAATTTGATATCTTGTTTCCATTAATCAATATAACGAATTGCGCCAAAATTGGATACATAGATACGTGATTTTTTAAAACTAGTTTGCTAACAGTAAAAGATTAGATTTATTTGTATGTCTCAGAACAGTACCTTCCTTTGACATTAAACTCAGAATCAAGAAGAAGAAAGCCACTCCCTGCAGCATTTCCATCTTTATCACCAAGGTATGACACCAGTAAGTCTCCTGAAGCAAGGCAATGGGATGTGTGTGGATAAGCCAAACCAGTCTTCTGAACAATATCTTCAGGCTCAACAACTTTATGCAGTGATGGAGCCTTGGAATTGGTTTTTGTGTCAATCACATATATGCGACCAGACCTGAAAAGGCTTGACTTATTAAGGAATATATTACCAACAGTTAATGCACCTCTTCAAACGATGAACCATCAACACTAGTAATCATAGCTTCTGACAAAAAGAATCGAAATTACAAAAAGGCTACATTAGGCCTCTTACGGAAATAAAGTCATTATAAAATGCTTCCTCAGCATTTTAAAGGCATATATCCATCATACAGCACCGATCCATTGGTAGTAGAAGAAAACACAAAAAGTACAATACCAGACAATTTTCTTTCTTTCTTAGGAGGCGGGGCGTTAATAATTCTCAAAAGTTAAAAATATCACATTACATTAAACCATAAATTTGATCTTTTTGGTAAACACACAAGACTTAAATAGGAAACGGATTATCTCGCGTGTTTCTTTTGTGGGGATATTCCAAAACATAAAATGCAACCAGTTAACAAGAACCACATCTGCATTAATCAAATTTTCATTCACAACTACATTTATAGAATCAATTTAGCAAGCATGAATCAGTTTCTAGACTGTTAATTTACCAGCATTTTCATAGCAAGTTCCAAATAAAGTAGCCTCTAAAGCTTGTGCTTACATTATTTTTCTACCTCTTTATGTTGGAGCACCTATCTACCCCTTTCATCAATAAATGGTCAGTGCTTAACCAAACAATGCATGTGTGCATGTGTGCATGTATTTATGTATATACACATGAACCTACGTATGTATTTATGTATGCAAAGATTCGTTGATGCAAAATAAAATTAACTCATACACTAGTGAAGGTAGGATCAGAAAGCGTCGATCTGCTGAGGGATCTCCATGGCAAGAGCTACATGAATTCCACCCTGAATGATGTAGTTCATCACCTAAATGAGGCATAGGCAGCCTGTGGATAACTTTTGAATAAGTAGGAGAGCTTGGATCTATGTCCACTGTAGCCAAGTAATCAGGCTTCTCTCTTCCTGTTCCTGTATATACAATTAACCATTATATTATAACTTACTACATTATGCCCAACTAAGACAAACAATCCAAAATGGTTCCGTAACAGCAGAAAAGCAATAAGCTATAGATAGAAAAGCAGCTCAAATCAACTAGTCCACGCATAGAAAAGGATTGATTTTAAGTGGTAGAGTTCGGAGGTGAGGAAGAAAAAGGAATAAAGCCTAGGGCACAACACATATGTCTCAACTCTTCAAGTTTAAAAGCAACAATATATATTATGAAGATGGCAAAAACATATTAAGAAACTAAACTGGCCATATATAGCACTGCACAAAATAAATAATGAGATGCAAGAAATAGCTTTGATGGTTTTTAGACCCCTTAAAAACAATTGATTTAACCTAGGTAATTATCCAAGTTGTTACTTAGTCCAATTTAACAAGTCTAGGTTATCACAATAACAAAGATCATAACATGCAAAGCAGCGGAAAAATAAATAACACAAGATATGATTACTCAGGAAACCAAACCGGTAAAAACCTGGGGAGGATTTGACCTAGCTATCCTTAAGGTAAACTTGAATCCACTATCTTGAAAGAATTGAAGTTCATACAATAAGACTTACAAGCCCCCATGCTCGACTTCTTATTGCTACCAACTAGTAGAACTTACTGACACGACCACGTGCAAACTCCGAATCCACGGACTCCTTATTTCTTGGATTCACCACCAGATACAAGTACACCCGCTTGTGTTTTCTTTAAACTTCAATGGCAGCAACTGAGTTGATCATCAAGGTGTAGATAAATCTTCTCCTTGAAAACTCTAAGTTTGTGTAAAGAAAAGTTCCTCTAGATCTCACAAGAGATTTACACAAACCGCAATATGAGCAACACTAAAACGTGGCTAAGGTTTGCCTTTTATACTTAGGACAAATTAGAAACCCTAAAAACATTTTAAAACAACTAGGGCTGAGTTGGAAATTCTGCAAAAAAAACATTCTGCTCGAGCTTCGATCGATCGAGCCAGGCCGAAATGCATAATACTTTCCTGCATTAGCTCGATTCCAACTTTACATAAATGCACAACTTTGAGCAAGACTAAAACACTTTTAAACACATTGTTTTGGTCATGGTTTGCCAGCAATATAAATTAGAGTTCTAAATACATAAAATCCTAAGTCTTTAGAACCTAACAAACTCCCCCTTTGGCAATCTGTGACAAAACACAACTAGAAGCTCAAAGTTTACAAAATAAAAGCCCTTTACAGAAATAATGCTCATAAAACAAATTCAATCCTAACTACTATCCATCAGTTGTAAGTGTAGACAGCAGCTCAATTGAATCAACCTATATATTTTCTGAAACACTAAACAAAATGCATAATCGCATGTGTGGAAACAATACAAGTAACAAATTAAATTCTTGATTTCAAACAACACACAATAAAGACATATCAGTGAATAACTCATAAATATAAATCAATAAACAGTTTGAAACAAGAAACATATAAAGTACCAACAAAAATACTCCTTCTAACATGAATATCCCATAAAAAACATGGCAAGAGCTAAAAAAGTAAAATACAATGTGAATCACCTAGATACAATCTAAACTCCACAAGCTTCAACCAAAGAAATACTCTCCCCTTGAAAACAAAAACTCTACAAAGTACTCCCCCTTTTTGTGACGGAATGCCAAAGGGTAAACAAACTCCATCATCAAAAGGGAGGTGGTCTAAACTGCGCCAACTCCGCAAGCAAGGCACGGATCTCATCGAGCACGTCCACCAAAATCTGTCCATGAGCCGCCTGAATGGTCAAGACATGATCCAATGTACATCGAATGTCTGAATCATCCGAAGCAGTCGGTGGAGGAACATCAGCATCAGCAGCAGCACCTGATGTCTCAGCAGCATCAACACCTGTAGAAAAGGGAGGAAGGGGAACAACACTAGATGACGCACCTCTAGGACATGAAAGAGCAACTCTCAAGTGAGCAGCCCTCTGTCTAAGAAAGGTGGCATCTATGGGAGCAACGACATGCACAGGCTCACTAGACGGGAAACCATCTAGACCTAAAAAGAGCAAAATCCTATGAATGAAAATAGGATGAATAAGTGCATGCCCTACGGTAGAATTCCTATGAACCTCATTTAAAGAACGAAGGAACAGATGAGGGAAACTGATCGACACACCAGAAACAAAAGCATACAGAAACACACATCACTTTAGAGGGATGGTGTGGAAATGAGAAATAGGCCACAACGAATGACATGCTATCCTAAAGAAAAGATAGGTAGTCTCGGTAAGCTTAGCGGACGTGATCCGAAGATTAGAACCCCACTGGATAGATGACCTAGTGATGTATGACATGACAACATCTAAAGAGGGTGACTCATCATAGGGATAGTCAGGCTCCCAAACAACCGGAACCCCAAGAGCCTCAGCCACTACTTGAGGGGTAATGGTGAACTCAACATCTCGTATCCAACTCCTAACAAGGGTGTTGGAATCATGGACGTGGCAAGAAAGGTTCGAGAAGAACTCTCTAATCAGGGTAGTCGGGGGTGGATGATCTTAGAGAGGCAACCAACCTCTAGACTCAAAATTAGCCATAATGGCCGAATCAATCTCATCTAAAACCACAGCATGCTCAGCCCAAATCTTATGTTTACTGTTCAAAGTATCAAAGGCCTCTCCGCACTTATCATTCCTAAACACCTCACTCCTAAAGGGAGACACAGAGGAAGTGGAGGGGGTCCTAAGGGCTCTAGTTTTCCTAGGCATGGTGCTAGGATAAGGACCAAAACACAGAGCAAAGGAACAAAAACACAAAAGAAAAAACCAAGGGCAGACTGCAAGTTAGCACATCAAAAATATAGAACAAAAATCTATATGATGCATGAACAATTTAAATGGCATGATGCATGTCCTAATGCAGTGCAATTAAGTCCAAAAAAGTTCAAATTCACAAAATTGGCTTGAACATAGAGGTATTAACACAAAAACCCCAAAATTTGGAAAACCATTTGATCAATTTGAAAGATATTGACTAATTGATCATCTTACAAGATAGATTTCAGAAAATAATGACCAATTACATCAATTGAACAAGCCAGTTTCATCAATTTAACCCAATTTGAATAAAATCCCCAATTCAGATCAATTACAAACCCTAGAATTTTCAATTTTTCAAAAGCCACAAAATTGATCAAATTAAACCACAAGAATCATGATTATAACATCCTAGAACAAAAACCCAATGATCAATTTCACAAAATACGGTTTGTATCATCAAAAACCCCAAAATATGAAAAGTGCCGAAAATACCCAATGAATATGCATGAAAAATGCATGAAAACTTGAAATAAAATGCAAAAGGAAGGGCATAAAGGACTTACTGGCCTTGAGAGACAAAAACCTAGCAAAAATTTCGGAGGAAAACGACAAAAAATCCTTAGTGGAGCCTAGCCAAGTCGGAGAGAGAGAGAGAGAAAAGTTTGAAAAGTTTTGAAAAAGTGCCTTTGAAAAAGTCCAATCTGACTTTTATAAAAACATGATTCACGAGTTTCGATCGATCGAGGCTGCATCTGACTTTTAAAAAAACATGATTCACGAGTTTCGATCGATCGAAAAACAGCCTCGATCGATCGAAACAGACAAAGACTTTAACAAAACAATTTTAAAAAAATTCGATTGATCGAAAAGCAGTTTCGATCGATCGAAATAGACAAAGGCTCTCTTAAACATATTTAAAAATTTTCGATTAATCGAAAAATAGAATGGATCGATTGAAATGGGCAGAGACTCACTAAATTTGAGGAAAAACATAGTTTTTTGAAAAAAATTTAGAATCAACTCAAAGCATTGAAATTTAAGAACAAAATGCATGAGTATGTGATGATTGTGATTTTCAAAAACAAGAATTTTAAGCCCAAATTTCCCAAAAATAAATTTCTTGCATTCTCCATAAATTTTCAAGCAACAAATTAATTTTGCACAAATTCAAAGTATTTGCAAAACTTGGTTGGTCAGACCATAAACACACACAATAACATGTACAAAGTTTAGCAAAGAGTAAATCATGTAGTGTGTGCAACTAGTAAAAGCTTGAGATACATGTGAGGTGATATGTGAATAGCAATCAACCACAAAGTCTACAAAATTCATCACAAAGAATTTAAAAGAGACTATCACCTAAAGAGTTATATCATATAACTCCCACATCTCCTAGATCATAAGCTTGCAATCATGTAAGTGTCTTGAATTTATGCCTCATAATATACACATCAATTTTAAGTCATGTGATTTTGGCATCAAGCCTAATAGTACACACCAATTTTAAGTATTAAGCACTTTAAACCGAGGCTTCACCTTATGTTCTTTTCGTGCATGTGCTACACTTTCTCGAGCACAAAATCTTATGATATGCACTAAGGTGTTCATGATTGGCTAGTGAATAGTGGTGAGATGGTTATTTATGCCTTTCTCTAAAAGTTCAAGTCCGATAGTCAAAAACATGTGACTTCAAGATTAAGACAGAGTAATCAAAAACCATAAACATCTTTCCCACACAACATGCACTACAAAGTTTCAACAAGTAAAGTGCAATAAGTAAGCTTATCAAAGCTAAACAAGGTACAAACGACATGTTATGTGAAAATAAATTGACCAACCTTGTTCTTTAAAAACCAAGAAGAATAGTACAAAATACAATTTGCTTCCTTTTTCTTCCTTTTTTTTTTTTTTTAATTTAAAAAAAAAACACCTAGAATGAAATGTATGAATGTTATGCAATGCAAATCCTAGAAAACAAAAAACAAAACAAAACCAAAGAACAATGGTCACAAAGGGTAGAACAATGAAGCACAAGGACCATGTCAGAAAGACTCAGTTAGTTCGAGTCTTTTGCATCCAAAACCTTTTAGATGCACCATGAGCATTGGAGTTCTTATTCACATGGAAATGATTACCAACTCCAGGATTGGAATAAAGGTTTAAAGCCTTTATCAATTCACCAATAAGTACCATAGGATCTTGTGCTTGAGGCACAGGTACTTTTGGTTTGTTTGCTCTCTTTATAGCTTGCAACTTGTAACAGTTAGGACGTATGTGTCCAGACTTACCACAAAAGTGACAAACCCATGCAGGCTTATCATGTGTCTTGTCCTTAGATAGGGTAGGCTTCTTAGACTTAGACTCTTTCAGATCAACCCTAATTTTCCTAGATGATGAAACTTCTATGGGTTTGACAACCTCACTCACAGGGGGTTTGACAATTTCACTCACTATCTTACTCACAGAAGATTCAGAAGAAGATGAAGGGACAAACTTTGTGGAATGGGGAGTAGACACAAAGATGATTTCAACATAACCTAATCTAGATTTGTCAGAAGAAGACTTTTGAACACTCAGCATTTGATTAAGTTTAGAACTAGCAGTTCTAGCAACAGATAAATCAAGTTCCAAAGATTTAATTTTATCAAGCAAAAGCATATTCTTAGTTTTCACATTGTTCAAAAGTTCATTAGCATCAAATAGTTTAATAAGCAAATTCTTCTTATCAAGGTCAAGAGATTCAATTTTCTTTAGGCCAAGTTCAACATTCATAGCATCCTTTGTAGTAATTTTGCAAAGTTTATTGTAGGCCTCTTGAAGATCTGCATCTTCAGAGAGTTCCCCATCAGAAGGGTTCTCTTTAACAGATATGCTCTCATCGACTACAGCAGTAGCAGTGAAAGCAATGAAGTTTCCATCCTCATCACAATCAGACTCATTATTAGAAACTTCACCATCACTAAGGATTACAGCCATAGCCTTACCCTTAGACTTCAAATAGGTAGGACATTCAGATTTCATGTGTCCATACCCTTGACATCCAAAACACTGAGAACTCAAAGAATTATTAGAAGATTGACCTACTTTTTCTCTAGGTTTATCATTATTGTTAACTTTAGTGGGATCATGCTTCCTAAAGTTTCTAGGTTCAGCAGTGTTTGTGCCTCTTGCCTTTCTGTTACTATTCCTGAGAAAGTTTTTAAAGTTCTTGGCAAGGTAAGCAATCTCTGTAGTAGAGAGCTCATCAACAATTCCACTACCTTCAACATCATCAATTGACTTAAGAGCCATTGATTTGGATTTGGTAGTTTTGGGTAGATCCAACTCATAAGATTGAAGAAATCCTACAAGTTCATCAACAGGGATGGAGTCCACATCCTTGCTTTCAGTAATGGCAGTCACCTTGGGTCTAAAGTCTTCAGTTAAAGATCTAAGAATTTTCCTAACAATTTTATGTTGATCATAGATTTCACCCAAGTTAAAAGCAGAATTAACAATGTCATTCAATTTAGCATAGAATTCATCAAAAGATTCATCATCAGACATCCTAATGCTTTCAAATTTAGAAGTCAATTGCTACAATTTATTTATTTTGACAGCCTTTGTGCCTTCATGCATAGTCTGAAGGATATTCCAAGCAGTATAAGCAACCTTAATATTAGAGATTCTCTTAAATTCCTCCATAGAAACAACGTTAAAGATAGCATTCATAGCCTTGTTATTAAACGCAGCTGCTTCTTTTTGAGAAGTTTCCCACTCACTAACAGGAGTAGTGAGTTTCTCCCATCCGTATTCAACGGAGTTCCACACTCTCTCATCAATAGATTTCATGAATGTTTTCATCCTTACTTTCCAATAAGCATAATTATTCCCATCAAAGTGAGGAGGAATAACTAGAGAGTGTCCGTGTTCCATGACAACAGGGGTCAAGGATCAGCTCAGTGATCAAAAAATCAACAACAAAAGAGCAACTTGCTCTGATACCACTTGATGGTTTTTAGACCCCTTAAAAACAATTGATTTAACCTAGATAATTAGTCAAGTTGTTACTTAGTCCAATTTAACAAGTCTAGGTTATCACAATAACAAAGATCATAACATGCAAAACAGCGGAAAAATAAATAACACAAGATATGATCACCTAGAAAACCAAACCGGTAAAAACCTGGGGAGGATTTGACCTAGCTATCCTCAAGGTAAACTTGAATCCACTATCTTGAAAGAATTGAAGTTCATATAATAAAACTTACAAGCCCCCACGCTCGACTTCTTATTACTACCAACCAGTAGAACTTACTGACACGACCACGTGCAAGCTCCGAATCCACGGACTCCTTCTTTCTTGGATTCACCACCAGATACAAGCACACCCGCTTGTGTTTTCTTTAAACTTCAATGACAGCAACTGAGTTGATTATCAAGGTGTGGATAAATCTTCTCCTTGAAAACCCTAAGTTTGTGTAAAGGAAAGCTCCTTTAGATCTCACAAGAGATTTACACAAACCGCAATATGAGCAACACTAAAACGTGGCTAGAGTTTGCCTTTTATACTTAGGATAAATTAGAAACCCTAAAAACGTTTTAAAACAACTAGGGCTGAGTTGGAAATTCTGCAAAAAAAACATTTTGCCCGAGCTTCGATCGATCGAGCCAGGCCGAAATGCATAATGCTTTCCTGCATTAGCTCGATTCCAACTTTACATAAATGCACAACTTTGAGCAAGACTAAAACACTTCTAAACACATTGTTTTGATCATGGTTTGCCAACAATACAAATTAGAGTTCTAAATACATAAAATCCTAAGTCTTTAGAACCTAACAAGCTTCATTGAAATCCAAGAGTTTGCAAAACAGGAAAACAAAATCCTAAATTTTAAAATTTAGTTGAGGGCTGATTTTCAATAGAAACCATTTGCTTTCCATATTATCTTATATTTGGTGCTAGTATCAGCTACAAATCATTTGGAAATAATAATAATAATAATAATAATAATAATAAGATTGGCAACCTAAAACCCATCACCATAAACTACAAAGATTCCCTAATTTGCCAATTGACCTTTCAGAAGTTATGGAACCATAAAACTGTAAAATAGAATAGAAGAAGAGAAGCTAAGATCCTCGAAGCTCAATTGGTACCTCTTGGTGTTTTCAACAGAGACGTCTAGGGTTCAAACCCCCCTCTCCCACTATAATTATTAAATTTATCCAAAAAAAAAAAAAAAAGATTAGAAGAAGAAAAAAAAACCAAGTTTTATATCCAAATGGAGAAACCCAAATTTTTTTTAATTAATAATCACAATAAAATGGAACATCAAAGTGAGGAAAAATGCACAAGACAGGCACGCATTGTGACACAGAAAAAACGGGGCGCTGCCCACTGGAGTACACTTAAGTTTTGTACTATGCAACAAAGCATCCCTCTGCCATCAAAAACTTATAGGGCCGCTGTTAGAAACTGAAGAGAATATGGATGGACACCCAAAGTGGGCATGTCCTTCTGTATACTTTAGATTGTAACATCTAGGAGTTATGGAGTAATGGTTTAGACAATTACTCTACCCCACTAAGCCCACTATTCCACTCAGTATTAATGGAATGGTGTGTATATAAACACCAAGAGTGGTACCCATTGTATAGAAAACGAATTCCACATTTCTCATAGTGTTTTTAGAGTGTTGTGAGGTTCTTAGGTTGTGGGTTATGTTTGCATCACTCTAGTAGTGTGCAACACCGTCGGAGAAACGTTTTTGGCTCGTGGGTTGCACAAACTGGAATTTAAAACGTGTTTGAATAGCTGGTCTACGTGGAGGCTGGCTCTAGACAACGTAGAACAATCTCAAGGCTCCTGTGTGATCGTCGGTTTAGTCCGAGAGAGGTATGTCGAAAAACCAATTATTTATATTCCGCTGCGAGTCTATGTTTCTTACATTGGTGTCAGAGCGTTTATAGGTTGTTATCGATGTCATAAGGCATATATGATTAGTTCTTAATGCGTTTTATGCTTCTGTGATATGTTATGAATTTCTATGCACCTCACATGGCCTTCAATGGCAAGTTTTGATTCTGAGTATTTCGTGTCTTGATATTAATATATGTTGTTTATATTACATGTATTATTATCTACCTTAAATTTCATAGCAAATCTCTAAGTGTGCCATGAAATATAGTTTAACAAAACTTAGAACACCGAAATTTTAAGGACAAAACTGCTCTTATATGATTTCTATTTGCAAAATATGATTTCATATTATGAATCTATGTATTATAAGCTTTAAATCAGTATATGATATGTTATAAATGGACTTGAAATGAAGAAGTTATAAAACTTTAGAGTTTCGGTCTAAAACACGTTTATGCTGAAAGAAGTTGAAGAAAGGTTGAAGACAACCTGCATGTGTCTTTCACTTACCTAAAGGGCTTTAGTGATAGCAAATAATAATAATAATAATAACTAGTCGCTAACCCGTGCGATGCACGGGAAATGTATTGAGTACAATATATAATTTAATTTTTGTTTATTTTACTACAACACCAAAATTGAATTTGTAAAATAAAATCATATAGCTAAAACATTTGTTAACAGCTATAAGTTTCAGACATTTATTAAACTATATTATTATTATTATTATTATTATTATTATTATTATTATTATTATTATCAACTTAACAGTATTTTAATATATGATACCAACATGCTTCAAGAAAATGTCCAACACTGAAAACAATTTCGAAAACAAACTCAACTAAACAGTTTGATGAATAAATATATTACAATCTATAATATAAGCCAAGAAATAAACTTTGAAACCGATATGAACAAAATCAACATCAAACAAAACCATTTCGATCATTAAGAATATGACTCACTAAAGTCATGAAAAACATAGGAATCATTACAAAAAAAAAAAAAAATAATAATAAGAAAAGAAGCATCTTTAGGCTTTATAGATTTTGCCTAAGTACCCAGATATGATGACACATACTCACACAAAAATCATTAAAGAAAGAATCAAAGAACATACACAACATGTACATATGCTATGAAAGTAAAAATAAGAAAAACAAAAGAGACGTAAACACGGACAATTAAAGAAAAAATATAGGAAAAAAAAAGTTAGGAATAGAAATATAAGATAAAGATGGGTTACCCTCAAAAAGAATAATCCATGGATATTCATTGAAATCTTCTAGATAATTTCTGATAATAGAAAAAATAAAACCCAAAAGTTATGATGTTAAAACTTCCAAAAGGCCAAAAAAATAAATTTAAAAAAAAAATTAGAAGATTCAAAGCTTCAAAAGTATTGAAATAAAACAATATATATATATATATATAAATAAAATTACGCAATAAAGAAATACAATAGAAAGAAGGGAATCCATGATTATAGCTTTTCTACTATTGAAATTGGCCAGACAATTAAATGTATTGCAAAAAATGAACTTAAAAATTCATATGTAAACCAAACAATTAGAAGATTTTGAGCCAAGAATTTATTAAAACAAAACAAAAATTATGTGACTACACAATGGAGAAATATAATAAACAAAAAAATATGTCTACACAACATAGAAATATTAGAGAAATATGAGTTACCTTTTAAATGTTAAAATTCAAAATATTAAAACTTTTAAAATGTTAAAAAAATTTGAAGATTTAATTAAAAGGTTCAGGCCTAGCAATTAAATAAACAAAACAACAATTGACAAACTTATAAGAAAAAGCAACAAATCTATAATTTTTACTGAACAAATCAAATAACCCTAACCTTGATGCATTGACCGAAGAAGGAGAGGAGTCCAATACATAAGTGGAATATGTGAATTGTGAAGCATGAGCCGCCCTAAAAAAAAATCTTGAAGAAAAATAAGTTTTAAGGAGAAAATTGTGTTGCGGCAAAAGAAGATAATAGCAGATTTAATCATAAAATCTAAAATAAAAAGAATTTAAAAAAAAAAAATAAAAAAATAGTGGTGACAACGGCCATACATATAAATATAAGATATTGACCAACCTTTATAAAAAAATGTCAGTTTCAATATTCACTTTGTGGTGAGGGTCTTCAAACATCTTCTTCTCTGCGAATAGTTTTTGGGGCTTAGGTTTTCTACGCAAGCAATTCTTAAATAGGGGAGAGTAGAGGCGGTGGGAGAGTGTCCTTATTTGGCTAGAAGTCTAATTTGCTTTGGAAAAAGAAAACAGTGATGAGGTGGAAAATTTAATTTAATTTAAATATTATGCTGACGTGGAAAATTGTGGGAGTTTCAAAAGTTTCGGTTATATATATATATATATATATATATAGATAAAAGAAGAATACAGAGGAGGTCCCACAATTACTAACTTCTTAAACACCTATTTGTATTATTATTATTATTTTATTATTATTATGTTTTTTTTGCTCTGCTAGCGGCACTGTAAAGTAAGCCCATCCGCCACTTTTGGGATTTGTCTCTTTGTGAGATTTTTTTTTCTTTCTATTTTATGTGTATTAAGCTTATTTATAATTGAGTTTCTTTAAGTGAAACGCACTATTCAATTTAGTATTTATTTCTCATGGAACATGAAAGGTATATGCTTAAATGATATGGAATTTATTTAATTTTGCAAATTATTTAATCCCATTATTATTGTGAAATATGGTATTAAAAAAAAAAAATATATATATATATATATTTACACAACGTTAAATATTATATTTAACGCAACAAAGAAATAATTATTTCTTAGTGAAATAATGGAATGCATATATAAATTGTTCTCAGGAGTTTAAATTGTGATAGCATGTTTGGCTTAATAGTTAATTGATAAAATTGGTGAATTTTTTTTTTTTTTCAATACATATTTTTTGTAAATATGAAATATAGAATAGTGGGAATACGGTTGAGTTGCGTTATCTCCCGTACATAATTTTGCACGAATAGATTAAAATTAAGCTTAGTAATGGACACTAGTGGCGCAAGAGATGATTAAGAAGCTTAGCGAATTTTCGATCTTGTGACATGTGTTGATTATCTAAGTTTATTTTAGATCGAACGTAAATTTTTTTTGAAATGTGTGTGTAATGTCCCATTTGTGAAATTTTGTAGTGAAATGGCTTCCAAAGGTATAGTTGCTGATCTCAATAAAGGAGAGAAATTGGATGGTGAAAATTACAATATTTGGCACCGCAAAATCTAGTATGTGCTGAATAAGCAAGAAGTCCTAGAGACTCTAACTCATTCGTTGAGTAAACCGGATGAGGGAAGCACTGAGCAACACCAACGTGATCTTACTGCCTATGAAAGTTGGCATAAGAAGGATTTGTGTGCGCGCTTTACAATGCTAAGCAGCATGTACAATGACTTGATTGGTGAATTTGAGCAGTATACAACTGCACAAGACATGTGGAAAGCTCTAAAACTAAGATATGGAGGGACATCCGCCACTAGACTGCGTGGCTTAACAATGAAATTTGATTCATATAAGATGCGCTCTGAACATACGATGAAGCAGCATCTTAGGGCGATGTCCTCCATGATTCGAGAGCTCAAATCAGCTGGAAACAATCTTACTGACGAACAACAAGTCCAGGCAGTGATTCGTTCACTACCAAGTTCATGGGAGACGATGTGTCAAAACTTGACCCATAATGAGAACATCAAAACATTTGATGATGTGGCTCGTCACTTGGAACTTGAAGCTGAGCGCCTTGAAGCAACCAAGCCGATTAGTTCTGTGCACATGGCTAAGACTAGCTCGCGTAAGGCATGTAGGCCTAAACGCAAGCAACCTGATTACGCTCCTGGACAAGAGAGTCCTAATGGGCCACCGCCTAAGAAGGCTAAGTTTGTCAAGCGGAATACTAGAGGAAAGCGCGCAAAGAAGGACAAGTCTAAGTTGACTTGTTATAATTGCGGAAAGAAAGGACATTTTGCTCGTGAATGCGCTGAGCCAAAAAAGGTAACACCTAATCCTACATCTCATCATGTTTTTGTAACTAGTCATGTCCTTGTTGCTAATTCTGCTCCTATGTGGACTGTAGACTCAGTGGCAACAGAACATGTAGCAAGAGATAGAGTGGGATTTATGGAGTACCGCCGGATTCCTGTTGGCAGTAGAGACATCAAGGTGGGAAACGGAGCTAGCGTGGAGGTACTTGGAATTGGTACCTACAAGCTACAATTGCGAGGTGGTCGCACTCTGTTGCTCCATGACGTGTTGTATGCTCCAGAGATCCGGAGGAACTTACTTTCCGTAGTTACTTTGTTAAGACTTGGTTTCCGGTTTATTTTTGAGAATAATTATGTTTTATTGCATTTGGGAACAGTTTATTATGGCCGTGGTTTTATTTCAAATGGTTTTTTAATTTTGGACATTGAATATTATAATAATGATAGTTCAGTTCTTTTGACTTCATCTGAAAATGCTTCTAATAATTCAAGTATATGGCATGCTAGGCTTGGTCATATAGGGCAAGAGAGGATGACTAGGTTAGCTAGAGAAGGCCTTATGGGCAATCTCGCTAAGGTCACTTTGTCCACATGTGAACATTGTCTTGTGGGAAAGTCAAAAAGAAAACCATTTGGAAAAGCCACAAGGGCATCTTTTCCATTGCAACTAATCCACTCTGATATATGTGGTCCAATGAACGTGAGGGCAAGACATGGTGGTTTCTACTTCATCACATTTATAGATGACTATACACGTTACAGTCATGTCTATTTGATTTCTCATAAGTCTGAGGCTTTAGATTGCTTTAGACGATACATGAGATTGGTTGAAAATCAATTAGACAAGAGCATTAAGGCTCTTAGAAATGATCGTGGGCGTGAGTATCTATCTGAGCAATTTAAGGAGCTCTGTGATGAAAAGGGAATTGCAAGGCAGTTAACCATGCCTTATACACCGCAACAAAATGGTGTGGCAGAAAGGAGAAATCGAACACTATTAGAGATGGTTAGGTCAATGATGGCGCAAGCAAACTTACCGATTTCGTATTGGGGGGATGCACTTTTGACTGCAGCCTATATACTTAACCGAG